>NW_026057584.1:49844089-49931942 GCF_023721935.1 Panthera uncia | reverse complement strand
TAAATCTAAATCTAAATCTAAATCTAAATCTAAATCTAAATCTAAATCTAAATATATTTTTTACTTCAAGGAGCAGGTTTTTATTATTTTGGTTTGCCCTTTGCTTTAGGATCTCAAAAATTATGGGTGTTCCCTTCTCTCGGCCAGACTCTGGTTCTATTAATTGCAAAGGGAAGTAAATATCAGGACAGTAACAGACAGAAAATGGCCAGTTTTCATGTAACCTTTTATTCCCTATTTTTAATGCAGTTCTCAAAGCTTTCATTTCCCTGCTAGAAAGTGAACGATTTCAGGTGTCTGAGGATCTTGTGTCAAGCTTGTGTTAAATGCTAATGTTTGCAGTGGAAAATCAGAGGGCAACAGAAAAATTTACCGCTGGACTATTGTGGAAAAATTTTGGATCATCCTTCTCTAGCAAGTGATAACTTTTCCAGAAGGTCCATAGGATTGAGGGTGTGGCTTAGGAAGAAATTTTATTGAGTCTCTGTAAGTTTTAATCATAATGGCTCTTTTGCTCATCTCAAACAAGAATAAAATGCAATACCTTAAAAAAAAGTATTTACTTAAGTAGGTTGGGACAACTGACATGTTATAGGGTGAAGTATGCCTAAACCAGGGTGTGAGGTTTACCTATGTCGTTCATTCTCCCTGAAGGAAACATGTAGGAATCTTACATGGAAGAATGCAGTGGTCTTAGGCAATCCATCTTGGGAATAGAAGTTTATTAATATTTTCTTTTCTCTTAATCAGGCAAGAAAAGTTATTATGTGGCATGGCCATATAAGGTTCAGCTCCATTGGGGGCAGCTCCCTCTTCCCCCAAATTCCCCATTGTATTTTATTGTTCCTGTTTTATTATTGAGAAGCTTAGGCTTAGGTCAAGTTAACTTGCTTAGGATCATATGCCTAATTAATGATAGGACTTCTCCAGTTTGTTTAATTCTAAGGCCACATGCTTTTCCTGTGTGTCATCTCCCAGGACAAATTGCTCAGCCCTCTCAGCCTCAGTGATGCTATTACCAGCTCTGGTGGGCTATGGTGAGGATTAGAGATAACTGATGTAAGGTTTTCAGTGCAGTGACTGGCCTATGGTTATGTTCCCTAAGTGAGAGTTTTTAGTATTGTTAAGCAGGAAACAGGTAACAGGTAAGTGGTCACAATATAGCGTCAAGAAAATCTAGTAGGAGGCACTAAACAGAGGTCCAGGTAGATAGGCAGTAGGTTTCATGGAATTCTGAAGAGCAGTTGGCTCAGGGAAGGCTTAGACTGAGAATAAACAAGGGAATGGTCTTTTGCAGAAAATGAAGGCAGGAATCTAGAAGGGAGTAAACTAAATTCACTCAATCTGTAATGCATTTGACCTTGAATGAATTTTCTTGGAAACAATGGAGCACAGCACTATAGTTCCATCGGTATTGTTCAAGTGTTTGATTGCTAAACAACTGAAATGATTAAATTTAAAAGAACATATTTGCTAGTACAAGAATCCAGTCAATTTTTTTTTTTTTTTGTCACAAGCATGAGCACAACAGAAGTCACTGTTGGTTTTTCTTTTTTTCTTTTTTTTTTTTATCATGGTCTAGACTTGGATTGAAATAATTAAAAAAATTTTTTTAATGTTTATTTTTGAGAGAGAGAGAAAGAGAGAGAGAGCGCGCACACAAGCATGAGCGGAGGAGGGGCAGAGAGAGAGGGAGACAGAATCTAAAGCAGCTCCAGGCTCTGACCTGTCAGCACAGAGCCTGACATGAGGCTTGAACCCACAAACCATGAGATCATAACCTGAGCCAAAGTCGGATGCTTCACCAACTGAGCCACCCAGGCGCCCCGGGATTGAAATAATTTTTAATTTGTTATTTCACATGCAATCAGGACTAGAATTTTCTTTAGCTTTTTTATGCAGTGTAATACAAGTTTGACATTAAAGAAAAAGGATGATATGTGACAGCAGCAAGAGTACTTTTGTATGTGGCTATATAACCTGCCAAAGAATTTGCATCAGGCCTTTCTGAAGTGGTGTCATTCCCATTCACAATAAAGGCCTTCAAGCCCCTCACTGTCCTGCAATAAAGGCTGTCACCCAGTCAGCACCAATTTCATCCGTGTATGAGTCGGCAGTGATACTGCTGATGCGTGTCAAGCTCTTGTTAAATTCACTGTGGGTCAACTACCTAAAATGTTTCTTTTAAATGATTCAATCATAAAGCACAGGCCCTGAAATACCCAGAGAAGTGTGGCAACTGGCATCTTTATGATAGATGCATTAGGAGCCTGGTGAATGGGGGTAGGAGCTGAATTTAACACAAGTACCTATAAAAATGGAGCAGTAGATATTTCTATACATTTATTTTGTGTATTTATATGTTATTCCAAAGACATTTGGTTTGACAAGTTACTGACTCTCTCCTGTAAAAAATTGGATGGGTTTAGAGTCTTATTGAAAGGATTCAAATTGTTATTCATTCGTTCGTTCGTTCATTCATTCATTCATTCATTCACCAGACTTTCCTTGAACCAAGTGCTGTACTAATAAGCACTGACGATACAAAGACAACTCAGACTTGTCTTCTATCCTCATGGGTCTCACAAATTACTAGAAAAAGAAATTTTATTGGATTAACAACAATGAGCATTATTCTGTCTTTGAAATTTCCCTTTTTCTTGATCCTATAAAACAACGTCCCTGGCTTGCTCAAAAGGCATAATAGATCAAATGTGGAGTGCTTTGGAAGGCCTGGAAGGACAGGAAAGCAAGGGCAATACTTGTTCTCTTCCATTCTGTTTCTAGTCTGTATCACACAGTTCGTTGCTACTCTGAGTTTTCCTGTGTTTCTCAGTAGGAGCCCGACATGGAGACTCTATCTGTGTAAGGATGAGGGTTGTTGGCTTTGGAATCCGCAGCCCCCACCCCCACCCCCGCCAGGAAATTGATGCTTCTCATTGCCTTCTTCATCTTCCTGACACTTGGCATGTGTTTTTACTCCAATGCCCTTTTAGTTGTTATGTAAGTGTATTTTATTTTCTGTATTCCAGAATTAGTATCTATTTATCAGAGAAAATTCCAAAGAAAATAGAGAAAAGAAAAACAGAAACTAAAATTTTACCTGCTACCTCAACACCCAGATAGAATCACTACTGATATTTTGTGGACTGTTCTTTCAGGTACTCTTAGGGCACTTGTTTACTTTTCCTTTAAACAAAATTGGGATTTTGATAGGAAAAATTTCTGAAGTGGAAATGCATGCTCAAAAAACCTGAACACTTTTAAACATATCACTAAATTTCTCCTATGAACCAGTATAGCTTTTTGTACTCCCATCAGTGGTGTGCACATGTGCTTGTGTTTCTGAATTTGCTAAAATGAGATACTATTTTTATTTTATTTTTTTAAGTTTATTTATTTTTGAGAGAGAGGGAGAGAGAGAGCATGCATGGATAGGGCAGAGAGACAGAGACAGAGAGAGAGGGAGAGAGAGAGAGATTCCCAAGCAGAGCCTGACTCGGGGCTTGATCTCATGAACGGTGAGATCATGACTTGAACCACAATCAAGAGTGGGGCACTTAACTGACAATTAGCCTCTCAGGTGTGCCAAGATATTATTATTATTTTTTTAAATAATAATTTAAAAATTGAGAGGTGAGCTCTTTCAGTTTTTACAGATTCTTGGTAAAATCCTTGGGCTTCTGATTGCCCCTTGGTCCTCTTTTAGCTCAAGGTATTCTTTATCTGTGTGGTTTTCTCCCTGCTTGCAACCCCTTTTCTTATCCAAACTTGTTCTGGCTCCTTGAGATCTGTTTGTTGTGGCTGTTGTTGGTAGTTGTTGGTTGGTTTTGTCTTATGCATGCATCGGATTTTTCTGTCACTTGCTCCTTTTTCTACTCAGAAAGACGCTTGACCATAGGAAGGCCACCATAACTAGGATAGATTTCTACTCTTTCCTATTAAAAAGCCAGTATTTAAAGCTCACTAACGTACGCACAACTTTCTAGGAAAGTAAAATCCTTTCCGTGCAGTCATTCAGTTGATTGTCAGTTGGCTCTCTGAATAGGAAAAGTTAAATACAGTTATTTTGATCAGGAAAACAAGAATCATTTTAAGTATCTTGCAGGATGGGATTTAATTCAGAGATTTGCAAGCCTGTACAACTCTTATTGGGATTAGAGGAGGGAAGGTCAGTGGCCATATGGAATTTGTAGAAACTATGTTTTCTATGTAAAGTGTTTGTGTTTGATGATACACTTGGTTGGACTAAGGTCATTTCCATAGTGAGTTTTCATCTCTGTCTGTTTGCATTTTAGGGTAAGGTTTAGTTCTTTTTGTGACTCACCATTTTCTCTTAGCATTGTAAGCATTGTAAGCATTTCTGTAAAAACAAAACAAAACAAACCAAACCAGCCACTTCACCTCTCTGCGCACACTGAGCTTGGCCTATCTTCTGTTATTGCTATTTTCTGACAGGCAATGGCAATATTATGTTTCTTGAAGTCCTCTCTGTGTACTTTTATGCCACTCCTCCAGTCCTCCTTGTTTGCTGTCACCCTGACTCAAGTTGCTGAGCCACAGCTTTTTGCTATCTGGCTTGAGTCCATCTTCTTCTAATATACACCCTCTGATGGTGAGTTGCAGTGAGTAAAGCTTCAGTGCGCGAACTGGCTGTGCTCCAGGCCTCAGCTGCTGATAAATCTGCCTTGGCATTTGATGTTAAGTATAGCTCTCAGATGATGACTACATTTTTTTTGAAGCTGAATGCAACATTTTGATAGGTTGTTATTATAAACCAGCACCTAAGACTAGAAACAGGAATGGGAAGGAATTTTCCATGCATAGAAGCCCGTTAGCAGTGGTTGTCCTTTTCTGTACTCATTAATGTAGAGTCTAAAGATTTTTAACAGAATATGATCCCCAAATCAAAAAAGCAGGCTAGGGCATAGTCACCCTCAGGGTGACTTCAATTTCAGGGCCTTTGCAAGCAGTATTACCAGTAATCTCAGACAGCCTTTGACCTAGGACGCCCTTGAAAATATGGATAGTAGTCTAGTAAGTATCCCTTCAAGAGAAAGTTGTGCCTGATATAGACATATAGGAAACAAAGATGCCAATTGACCTCAGCAGTTATCACTACCCCTCAGTTTTATTAACTTCAGGTCAGTGTTTACCAAAGTGCTCTTCAAACCTGCAGCCTTGAGAGGTACTCCAAAAAAGGTTTTCATGGTCAAAGCAATTTGAGAAATGATGTGATTTTTACTCCTATCTTGAGAGTCACAAATGATGTTTTAAAACTCAGGACAAATCCTATTGTAACAAAACCTACTTAATTTTATTTAAGCCAGGATTTCCCCCACCAACCCACCCTAGTTTTTATTTTGATTACTAACATTTTTTCTTCTGCAGCGCTTTGATAAAAGCATGTTGAAAACTGGGTTTCCCCCCCTCCCATTATCTCCTATGGTCACGTAATTTATTCTAGATTACTATATCTGAGGCTCTTCAACTTGCTGAGCCCTTGGTCCTTATGCAAGTCTGGTACCTGAACTCCTCAAAATGAATTTTCCTCTTGGTGATTTCAAGATTTTCTCCTTGTCTTTGACTTTCAGCATTTTTACTGTAATGTGTTTGTTTGTGGGTCTCTTTGTGTTCTGCTGCTTAGAGTGCATTTAGCTTCCCGGATGTACTATATTACGTTACTTTTTTTCAATACATTTGGGAAGTGTTGAGCCATTATTTCTTTGAATATTTTTTCTTCTCCCTTCTCTCTCTCCCCTGTTCTTCTGGCCCTTCTGTCTATGAGTATGTTGGTGTGTTTAATGGTGCCCACATGTATTTGAGGCTCCATTTTTCTTTATTCTTTTTTCTCTCTGTTGTTTGTCTTGCATACTCTCTTAACAATCCATTTCACGTTCACTCATTACTTCCTTTGTCAATTCAAATGTATTATTGAGCCCCTGTAGGTAATTTTATTTTATTTTATTTTATTTTATTTTTTTCCCTGTAGGTAATTTTAAATTTCAGTTATTACACTTTTTGATTCCAGAATTTCCATTTGGCTCTTTTTCCCAATTTCTATCTCTTTATAGGTATTCTCCATTTAATGCAACATTGCCATCATACTTTCCTTTATTTCTTTAGTCATTCTTTCCTTTAGTTCTTTGAATATATTTATAATGGTACTTTGAAATCTTTTAAATTTTATATCTGACATCTGGTCACTTATAGGCAGGTTCTGTTGCCTGCTTTTTTCCTGGTCTAATACTTTCCATCACTCATAATTTTTTGTTGGGACCTGGATATTTTTATATAGCCAATCTGGGTATAGCTCCCTCTAACAACCCCCCCCCCCGCCCCCCACAATTCTTGTTATTTGCTTATTTTTTTAGTGACTGCCTGGATTATTTTAATGAGGTATATTTTCCTCCTCCTTTCCTCCTCCCTCCTCTCTCCCCATCGTGTTAAATCTTGGACATAACACAGCGGCAGGGGTGGGGTGGGGTGGACAGCTTTGGGTAGGTCAACAGTCACTCTGGGATGACAGTGGTCCTGGTAGCGCTCTTGTTCACTCACTAACCACACTCAGCTGTTAACCTTCACTAATTGCTGACTGATTGGTCCATGATTTTCAGCAATGCCCTGGGGCATAATTCCTACACAAACTGATGCAATTAAATTGGGGCTCTTTCATAGTTCCAGAAGTCAGTGTTTCCAGATGTTTCTTGACCCTGGTTCTTTCTCACACAAATTAGCCAGTTTACAAACCAGGTTGTATCTTCATTAGATCCACGCTTCTCCTCCCACTGCTTTTCAACCTCCACCCTTCTTGAGAGTTCTCTTTTGAAACTTGTCCATATTCTGTCTCAAGTTTGTTCCTTTAGGAGGGAATTAGGAGCTGTTCCCTATAGCCTGCTTCTCCCCACGAGCAAAATCTCTGAGCTAGGGTCTAGAGCTTGTGTTGTGGCAATGGTAAGCTTCTCTCTGTGACATTGGTGCTCTAGGAGCTAGGCTTAGTGAAGGGGGTTAAGCATTCCTAGGTCCCTTGGGCTTGCTTTTGCTAGTGTGGAACCATCACCTCCTGAGTTGAGAAAGAGCTATTGAGGTGCCACTTTTTTTCAGTGTACTGTGCCTGAGGCAGAACCTCATTCCGTGAGTAGGCTTTGGACAGAAAAGGGAGGCCTCACCTCTTATTAGTACTCACCTGGGGGTGAACCTCAGCAACAGAGAGCTAGAGGTAGGAGGAGAAACAGAAGTTCTGCTCCTTCTGGGAGGAAAGCCCTTTGCCTGGGGTCTAGGGCAAGTGGGAGCCCTGTGTTCTTGGCTGCAGCAGTCTCCAGTAGACTCTCTACCTTGCTGAGCTGGGAGAAGGTGATTCTGGAGAAGGAGCAGTCTTGGTCCAAGTACCATACTCTTGCCTTTCTTACCGAATTTTCATAGATTTTTATTAAATTGGTTTTGTTTATTTTCTGTTTGCACATAGGACTGTTTCCAGAGTCTTTGAATGATTGTTTTTTAAAAATAATTTTCACCGGTTTCACTGGGGAGCAGCTGAACAAAGCTCCACCTGTTGTCATGCTGGAAGTTGATTTCCATAAAATAAATTGTAAAACCTAAAGTAAAACGCACTGGTTTATAAAAGAAATCAATTATATTGAAATACAGTCATCAAAAGATTTAAAAATTATGTGTCTAGTAATAATAACTACTATACATTAAGATATAGATGAGTGTGAATTAAGCATGTATTTTGGGATATTTGCAACAAGTATAATGTTTTACGAAAATATCTATGATTGCTATTGGTGGCAAAGTCATAAGGACTTAATACCACTGTGGTTTGTTGTCTGCATTCATAATTTCAGGAAATGCTAAATTTTAGTTAAAGGGCAGTGAAAAATAAACATGGTACTTTTTCCAACCTACATTCACTAATCCCCTGAATTTTATCCACGGTCCCTTTGGGGTGAAGATTGCACATAAGATTCTAGACCATAACAGAATCTAGAGAAGGCCCTTGAACAACCTATGTGTACTGTGACCTAGCAATTGCTCAGATTCTTCTTTTCAATGACAAATGAAATGACCCATAGGAATTTTGAAGTCCTCTGAAGTCTTGTGTGAACTTTTCCTGGAAAGCCATGGCCTCTATCTGTCACCAGCTTTGTTACTTCCCTGCATCCTCTGAGTAGAGTAAGCTTGGAAATGATGGCACAAGCATGGACAGGGAATTTTAACAAAAAAGTGTAATATTTCCATTGTTGTAATAAGAAAGCGATTGGTGATTTTAGAAAAATAGTACTAATTCTGGAATGTGCACATCTGGGAGCTTTAAGTTGTAAATATCAGGCAATATAAACTCAAAGAGATTTAAAGTTAAGAAAAAGTACTTAAGTAATTGCCTACTAAAATTTTCATGTCTGTGGAAAACATCTTTGTGAAAACACAATACTCCTTTTAGAAACTATAATTCACTTACATAATCCATTTAAAAGGAAAAATTGTCCAAGTCTTACATGATGGAGAGAAAATTATTCTTTAGTCACTGCTCGGTTCAATCTTTTATTTAAATTAATTCAGATTTTGCTTCTGCCACTAAATATAACTATTTCTAAGATACAAAGTTGCCTTTAGAATTACTTCCTCCAGGTTTTATGTAACAGTATGTTGTGTGGGAAGCTTAGTTCATGCTGTTTGTTTATGTCACCTTAGCCAATGATCTGTTATTTTTAAGAGGCAGTATTAAATATTTGGAAATATAAGGCTATATAAATTGTGATTTACATAAATTATACACATGCAGTTTTACCTTCTCCACCATAATTATCGAACATGTCATTAAATATTAGCAATATGTTGTGAAATAAAACAAATCTCATGCTATTGTACCATTGCACCTTAAGACATTTAGGTTAAATATAAAGGCCTTTTTTTTCCTTTTTAAAATCTCAGCATTGTTAAATATGAGAAGGTAGATATCTCTTTCTTTAGGGTCACTAAAAACTCTTCTGAGGTGATTTGAGGGTCCTCCTGTTGCCTGCATGAGTGGGTTGGACTAGATTACTCATCAGTGCCTTGCTGACCATTTGATTTATGATTCTGTGTTCTGATGTGCAAACACAGTTTGGTATGCTGAAGTGCAAATGACTTGGCTTGACTAAATCACATCAAAGCATTCTCCCTGTTTCAGTATTTTTCTCTCTTACAAAAAGAGATTCTATTTTTAGAGAGAATAAGGGACAATTATTAGTGTTTGCAGGATATTTCACAAAATGAAAAGAAATAAGAAAAGCAAATTTCATACTTACTGTTGAAACTTCTGTGGTTGTATTGGCAATTATTTTGTCCTTTTTATTGTGGGGCTTTATTCCTTCAACAGCATTAAACGTTACTAAAAGAGTAATTTTGGTGCTAAGGCTGGAGAAATATATCTGTTCTTCTGGGACCAGAACTCTAGGGTGATTAGTGCTCTAGGGATGTATGAAACCAATGTAATGGTTTGCCTTCACATGAGAAATCACCTCCTTCTTCAAAACCTGAAAGTCCCTACAGAGTTATGACTAACCTAGCCTACTGCCTACTGGGAGGGCTGTGGAGAGGATGGCATCACACTGAGAAGGAAGGATAATTGTGAGGGCCAAAGAGATTTTAGAAGACAGACTGCTTGGGTGGAAAGAGAAACATTAAAAAGAAATACAATATAAGTACAATCAAAATCTCTCTAGATAAATCGGAGAGTAAAATAATGATGGTCTAATGGCTCAAGTCTCAGAACTGGACTGAAAATTCAAGGATGGTACATTCTGATCCTGGCACTGTGTATGTGCCTGTATAGCAAATCACTTCCCATCTGAGGTTCAGCCTCTGCAGGTGAATAAGTTCAGAAGGTGATGGCATGCCTAATGGGCATAGACATATTTTGCGTTCCTCTTATGGCGTCTCTTTTGTAATTGGGAAATCAGAGGAAACACCGTTACTTCCTTATAGCTTTCTTTGTTCATTGGGACCACCTCCCCCAACCCTATTCACACTTGCAATTATAGGAACTGAAAGGAGGGACATCTTACGTAAAAATTATTTTGCTGAGTTCTGTTCACTGGGTCAGTTGGAATAGGAAACATTGCTACCTTCAGTCATTTTGACCTCACACAAAACTTTTAGACATCAAGATAGACTCTATCTTCATACCTTCCAAGAGACAGGTTCTCACCATGTGGCTGCTTTGAGGACAAAGTCGACTCCTGACAGGCACAGTGATGCATTTTTTCATTTTTTCTAAAATTCTAAAAATGCAGCTTCCAACTGATACCACAGAACAACTTGGAAACTCATGTGGATTTGAGGTGTAGATACCCATATCCTCACGTCTTTATTCTCACATGGCCGGAAATACTTGGGGTGGGGGAGGAAGGCAAAAGGGCCAGTGGAGATAGTATAGAGATGGCGAATATTCACTTGAGTTTCTTCTGTAGCTTCTGTGCCCCTTGGCTTTCCTTTCTCTTCTGGTTTATCTTGCTTTCACTTTCAAGCTTATTTATTTATATTTAGAAGTATTATTGGTGTGCCTGGTGGCACAGTTGGTCAAGTGTCCAACTTTGGCTCAGATCATGATTTCCCAGTTTGTGAATTGGAGGTTCATGAGTTCAGTCAGCATAGAGCCCACTTCAGATCCTCTGTCCCCTCTGTCTGCCCCTCTCCTGCTTGCACACGCGTGGGCTTTCTCTCTTTCTCTCAAAAACAAATAAACATTAAAAAATATATTATTTGTGGGGCCCCTGGGTGACTCAGTCAGTGGAGTGTCAACTTCACCCAGGACGTGATCTCATGGTTTGTGAGTTTGGTTCTGCATCAGGCGCTCTCTCTCTCTCTCTCTCTCTCTCTCTCTCAAAAAAAAAGAAAATAAACAAACATTAAAAAAGCAAAAAAAAAAAATTATTTGTGATCACATAAACTATTTTGAATGGCTGCTTCAAAACTGAAAACAGAACATGAAGTGTTTCTAGTACAATGACAACTCGGAGTTCTAATTTGGAAGGAATATATACTGCTTGTATACGATTAGTATTTATTTTCTATATCAACAATCTTTACGACAGGACTCTTTTCACTGGTGATACTTAGGTAATAAACCACTATTATTACCCAAGGTTAACCCTTCATCCTGTTCCTGATTCTATTCCTTCACATATCCTCTAGGACCTTGCTATACCAATTTTATTTTCCTTTATACCATTTTTAATCCTTTTTTTGAATCTTAAGATATTTGTATTGAGTGTCTTCTGTGTGTTAGCCAATCAGTTAGTTTTTGCTGGTGAACCACACAACATCTGTACTTATTTAACTTACAGTCTAGTGGAGGAATAAGAAGTAAATAGACATTATGAGACAGAGAAATGGATACTTTGAGAGTTTGTTATATTAGCACAAAGAGAGGAGCCCTAATTCTTCCCGCTGTGACAAAAGAATGCTCAAGATTCCTCTGTCTTCAGTAACTGCCACTCAGCTTTACTTCTGTACCCTGTTAGCTACCAGACCTTTCCATAGGACATTGGCTTTTTCTCCTATTTTACAGTTTAATTTATTATGTCTACTATTCAGGCTCTTGCCCTTACCATTCTACTGCTACTGATATTTATCATTGAAGAACATCTAAAGGTCAAATCCAGGGTCTTTTTCTTAACTTATTTCTTCTTGATGAAGCACTCCTCATTGTTGACCACCCCAAGCTCATTGATTGGATCTTTGAACAGCTGCCTAATGTGTTTTACATTTGTCTTTGTCCTATTCACTCCCAAGATGTTAATCCTTGTCCCCAGCTCCAACTCCTCTCCTGAGTGCCATCTTTCATTTTCAGCTATGCATTTCCTCCTATATATTCTGCCAAACCTTAAATTCATGGATATGAATACTAACTCAGCATATTCAAACTTCAAAAAGCATATCTTTGACATAATACAATTTCTCTTTTAAAAAATATTTAATGGTTCCTTGTTGCCTGCTAAATTATATACAAGGTCTCCAGTATAATATTCAAGGCTCTGTACCATATGTCCTCAAGCCATCTTTCCAGCCTTTTCTTTTTCATTACTTTTCAACACACACACTATCCTGAAGACTAAGTTAAGAGATTGCTGCATTTTAAGTATTGCCATATTTTTCTGGTTCTGTTTGTTTGCTCATTCTTATTTCTTGGGTTGGAATTCTATATACTCCCATATCCTTTGTGAAAATGCTACTACTCTTTTAAGACCCTCAAAATAGTTACCTGCTCCATGAAGTTTCCCATACTCTCCAAACAGATATCATCTTGTCTTTTCAGATGCTGTGGTGTGTTACTTTCCCTCATCATTGTCCTCTACCATTTTTATATGTGCAATATGCTTTTCTGATATGTTACATAGTATCTTTAAGAGCTGTACCTAGTAAACAGCTTTGCTTATAGACCTTTAAAAAATTTGAGTTGTACTTATCTCCTCAAATCATCCTCTTTTCTTGACTTGCTTATTTCTGATGCTGTTATCTCATTACTGAGACAAATGTCTCAGTAGCCTGTATATAGATATAAATGTATGTGCAATAAATTTGAGGATAATTTAAATTTGTGAGTGATAATAACATGTTGAATGATAAAAAAAAAAGGGCCAAAAAATCAGACTGGGTTAAATAAAAGCAAGATGAATTGTAACTTTGGTCTAAAAGAAACCACTGGCCCGGGGGCTCCTGGGTTGCTCGGTTGAGTGTCCAACTTCAGCTCAGGTCATGATCTCTCGGCTTGTGAGTTCAAGCCCTGTGTTGGACTCTGTGCTGACAACTCAGAGCCTAGAGCCAGCTTTGGATTCTGTGTCCCTGTCTTGCTCTGCCCCTCCCTTGCTCATGCTTTGTCTCTCTGTCTCTCTCAAGAATAAATAAAACCTTAAAATAAATAAATAAATAAAAGAAACCACTGGCCAGAAATGGAAGAAGGAAGAATGGTTGGTCACTAGCCTATATAAAAAGAGTTTTGAGAATTTGACTCTGGTGAAATCTAAACGAGTCAACAGTCAACAAGTTGTTCACTTCCACTATTTGTCAGCTGTCAAATGTGGGAAAGTCACTTAATTTCTTAGACTGTTTACTTTTTCTTCAGTTAAACATTATTGAGCACTAGAACCATATATCAGGTATTTCTAGGCATTGGAGTTACTACTGTGGCAGAGTACTGGGTCTCTGTTCTTATAAGATAATTCATTACTTAAATAATAATATTTGTTTCACATTATTGTAAAGTAATACTCATCTCAAAGGTTACAGTGCAGAAGATTAAATCAGAGAAGGACAAGAGAATAAAGAGGAGGGAATATTATGGAGAGATTTAAAAGTGTAAATTATAATACAGGTAAAAATGTCTAATATATTGCCTGGATATGTTATTGATGTGTTTTCACTCTTGATGTTATTTCAGTTTCACTGTGATGCATCAGAGTGTGAATTTATTTATTATGCTTGGCACTAGGAGTGCATTTGTGATCTGAGGATACATATACTTCTTTCATATGAAAATATCTTAGCTATTGCTTCTTCAAATATTTCTGTTCCCATAGTCTACATACTTCTCTTCTGGAACTTCTCTTATATGTACGTTGGAGATTCTCAATTTATGTTCCATATTTCTTGATTATTCTTTCTTTTCTTTTATTAAAATTTTTTAATGTTTATTTATTTTTGAGAGAGAGAAAAAAAGAGTGCAAGCGAGGGAGAGGCAGAGAGAGAGAGAGAGGGAGACACAGAATCTGAAGCAGGCTCCAGACTCTGAGCTATCAGCACAGAGCCTGACATGGGGCCCAAGCCTATGAACCACTAAATCATGACCTGAGCAAAGTTGGATGCTTAACTGACTGAGCCACTCAGCCACCCCAATTATCTATCTTTTAAAAAATGCCTTTGTGCCTTTGTGCATATTCTGGGCAATTTCCTCAGTATTTGCATCTAAAACATAAAGTCTCTTTTCAGTGGTGTTCAGTCTAAATGATCTCATCTATTAAATTAAAAATTTTCTCAAAACTCAATTTTTTATTTGTAAGATTTGCAATTTATGTGCTTTTTAAAGTTTCCAGTTTCTAATTTATCTCTGTCCATTGTAGTTTCTTTCCCCCTTTTTGTTTTATAATTTCATTTTTCATGCAAGTTTTTCTTTAATACATCTCTTTGGACAACCTATATATACTTGTTTGAAGGTCTTTGCTATAGTAACACTTAAATATATACAGAAATATCTTAATTATATCTTAATTATTATTAAATATATTAAGAAAAACAGAAAATACTATTGTTTGCCAGGATCAGGTTTTTAAACATTTTTTTAATGTTTATTTATTTTTGAGAGAGGGAGAGAGACAGAGTGCAACTGGGGGAGGGGCAGAGAGGGAGACACAGAATCCAAGGCAGGCTCCAGGCTTTAAGCTGTCAGCACAGAGTCCCATGTGGGGCTCGAACTCACGAACCATGAGATCATGACCTGAGCCGAAGTCGGATGCTTCACTGACTGAGCCACCCAGGAGCCCTGGCAGGATCAGTGTTTATGGGAGATTTTGCATTTATTTTTTCCTGTCTCTACTTTTGGATTATCCCCCCTAGTCTGTTATTTTGCAGTTGTTTCCTACCAGCCCTCTGGTATTTAAGATCCAATCTTGTAATGGTACTGAGAGTCATTGTCTAGAAGCCATAATGTAGACTCAGCCACTGACCCTAGCGAGGCTTGGCTTGACTTGATGACGCTGTGCTGTTCTTCTGCCTCTCTAGGCCTAGAGCTTCTTATAAAGCTGCACCCCTTCAAGAACAAGCTGTGGGTGTTACTAGAGTCTTGCCCCTAATTTCAAGCAGTAACTCTGACTTTGTTTTATTATCTCACTAGGGGAATGTTTAGTCCCTGCTATCTTGCAAAGCAATACTGAGACACTAGTACCTGCTTCTGAGTCAAAAGTAGAGCAGGCCTGGGGCACCTGGGTGGCTCAATCAGTTAAGCCTCTGACTTCAGCTCAGGTCATGATCTTGTGGTTTGTGAGTCTAGCCCCACTTTGGGCTCTGTGCTGACAGCTCAGAGCCTGTAGTCTGCTTCAGATTCCGTGTCTCCCCTCCCACCCCTGCCCTCTGCCTCTCCTCCACTCGTGCTGTCTCTCTCTCTCTCTCTCAAAAATAAATAAACATTAAAAAGAATAATAAAGAGTAGAGCAGGCTTGTGATTGTACCAGCACACATTGTCTTCAGTTTTCATTTTGTTTTTTTAAGTCTGCAGTGATGTTGAATATTTTTGTAAGGTTTTCTTTGTCTCTGCGTTTGAAGTTTTTTTTCACATACCTTCAACATGCATGATTATTTTTGGAAAGCTTAAATTAGTTAATTTAAAGCCAGAACTAAACCAAGGCATCAGATGTCTAGTTGTTTTGGAACTCACCTAGAGAGAAATCAATGAAAAATATTTATCTATTAGTAGAAACCATACCTTGAATTTCTTATGTGCCTATCACTGGAAGTTTCCCACTAGCAGCATGTTGGCTGGCCCTTATATTTTTCAACCCCCTTCCTCTGTCTTTGCATTTGGAGTCCTCTCTTTGACTTCTCATTTCATATTCTCTAAAACTTTATATAATTCATATAAAAGTACTGGAAGAGGGGAGGGAAATAAGAGCAAGAGAGTAAGATGGCTAATCTTAACCTCACAATGCAGAGATGAACCTATAGCCTCAGTCTTACTAGAACGGCCACTGTACACAGTTCAATCCACATCATATTAGTGGTGCATTAAGCATACTTTAAAAATCTCTGGCTTTCTTCTTTTCATTAAAGTAAAATTTCACCAACTTTCTAGCAAAAACTGAGAAAACCTCTATTCTTTTTGTGTCTCCAATTTGTTGAACTTACGCATACCAGTATTCAATAAACACTTGTTGAATAAAACTTGCTAAAAGATTGTATACTTTTATAGTAGGATTGGAAGAAAGCAATGCATGCATTTTCAGTGTTTAAGCACTTAGCAGACATTTTATGAAAGAAGGCAGGTCATTGGAAAAGTCACACCTCTGCCATATCTTACTTGAACTAACCATAGACAATGACATTGTATGGTAGTACATATGGTATTACAATACCAATGGTTGTATGGTATTACATTCAGTATAATATTAGATCTAATAACTACTGGTTTTAGGTATTAAATTTTTTGGACTTATTTGTAGAATGTCACTTACTGTATTATTCTTTCCATATCTATTGCCATAGCACTAATTTATTTTATTTTATTTATTTATTTTTATTTATTTATTTATTTATTTATTTATTTAATATATGAAATTTACTGTCAAATTGGTTTCCATACAACACCCAGTGCTCATCCCAAAAGATGCCCTCTTCTCCCTCCCCTCCCTCCCCCCCCCCATCAACCCTCAGTTTGTTCTCAGTTTTTAAGAGTCTCTTATGCTTTGGCTCTCTCCCACTCTAACCTCTTTTTTTTTTTTTTTCTTCCCCTCCCCAATGGGTTTCTGTTACGTTTCTCAGGATCCACATAAGAGTGAAAACATATGGTATCTGTCTTTCTCTGTATGGCTTATTTCACTTAGCATCACACTCTCCAGTTCCATCCACGTTGCTACAAAAGGCCATATTTCATTTTTTCTCATGCCATAGCACTAATTTAGACCTTTATAACTTTTTTTCCTATACAAATTCAGTTACTTTTAACTGGTCTTCCTGCCTTGAGTCTAATGGTGCTCAGTCTTCATGAGGCCCCGAAGCTTCCTGAGAATCTGATGACAACCGTGGAACTTCTTTCTTGAAAATCCACTTAACTTCATACAGTCCATATTTTGTATAAACTTTAGTGGGGTTCATAAGTCCTTGAAGCTGTCATGTAGGCACCTAAAAGTGCTTCCATTTGAACTTATATCTATTTAATTCATCCATTTGTTTGTCCATCAAATACAAAGATAAAAAGGAAATGAGTTCTCATCTTAAGGGACTTTTAGTCCAGACTAGAAGGAAGCCACTAGAGGGAAGAAATGTGTCTACCATATGCAATAAAATGCTATAGGCGTTTGTGGACTACCGAGGAGGTCCAAAGACTGAAAATTTTGGTTTTGTTAGGAGAATGTTAAGTAAAAACTTCAAGAAACAGATTAACGCCTCTAAATGAATGCCTTTATTTTATTTCTACATTAAAAAAAAGCGCAATAGTGTTCCATGCACAAAGGAAAATGAACAATAACCAAACTCCAGTCCACATTGTTCTGTCAGTTATCAGCAAACTCATATTGGTTAGGTTGTGTTTTTTAAAAATGTTTATTTATTTATTTTGAGACAGAGGGGGAGAGAGAAAATCCCAAGCAGACTCCACACTGTCAGTGTAGAGCCCAACTCAGGACTCGATCCCACCAACTGGGAGATCATGACCTGAGCAGAAATCAAGACTTGGATGCCTGACCAACTGAGCCACCCATGCGCCCCATCACATGGGCGAAGTTAAGAAAAAAACGAACAACTGACTCTCTCATGAATGATAATAACAATGATAACACAAACACCAATAGTAACAAACAAGAACCGTCTTATGGAATTTTGAAGACTAATGATATCAGCAGTAGCTATGTCTGTAGGCATTGTAATAAACTCTTGCATTTAATTATCACTAATGTATCAGCATGGCTAAAGATGAGGACTTTGGGGTTAGTAATACCTCTGATCTACCCTAGCTTTGCTAGTTTTTACTTGTATGATTTGGGCCAAGTGATTTGACTTGCTTATCATTTTTTTTCACCTGCACAAAGAGAATAATATGCACCCCGAGGGTAACTGTAAAGATTAAATCAGACAGTGTAAATAACCTGAGCATGGTACCTAGCACAATACTGGGTATATTATTACTATTGGAAAAATAAGATTTTTTTTAGTAGATATAGTTGTCACCATTTACATGTTAGGAAATTGAGGCTCAGATAATTTAATAACTTTCTTAGATTATACAGACATTGAGGAATATAATTGTTTCTTTAAATTTTTTTTTAATGTTTCATTGATTTTTGAGACAGAGAGAGACAGAGCATGAGCAGGGGAGGGGCAGAGAGAGAGTGAGACACAGAATCTGAAGCAGGCTCCAGGCTCTGAGCTGTGAGCACAGAGCCCGACACGGGGCTCGAACCCATGAACCGGGAGATCATGACCTGAGCTGAAGTCGGACACTCAACCGACTGAGCCACCCAGGTGCCCTGAGAAATATGATTGTGACTCAAGTTTCTCTGACTCCAAGGCCCATAGTTAATTCAAGAGGGTGGGATAGGAGTAGGGAGGGAAAAGAGAAACAAGGTGGAGAGAACACAGCTGTTGCAGTCCTTAGCATGTAGCTATTAGTTTCCTTCTCTTTTCAATCTTTATCTTCCAGTTTGAATTTTCCACCTCACCTGGTCTTATCTAGTCATTGACCTAGCACAATATCATCTCTTTGCCATTGTCCATGCCCTGCCCTGTCTCTTCCCTTTAAATTCAATTCCTACTCCTATGGATGGCCGTGGGGAAGATTCACTGCCTTTTGGATGCTGTCTAGACCATATCTCTTGGGAGTCATCTTTTGTAGCTTTAAGGCTCCATAACACTAATTTTCTGTATCACTTACTTAGTATTAATGTACTAAGAACCCAGTTCTTTTTTGTTACTTTTCAGTCATATAATAATTTAAAAAAAAATGTTTATTTTATTTTTGAGAGAGAGACAGACAGACAGAGAGGCAGAGGGAGACACAGAATCTGAAGCAGGCTCCAGGCTCCGAGCTGTCACCATAGAGCTCGATGCGGGGCTCGAACTCACACAACATGAGATCATGACCTGAGCCGATGTCAGACGCTCAACCAACCGAACCACCCAGGCACCCCTCGGGCCTTGTGTCTTTATCACTGCACAGAGGTCACAACTCCTTGTAAGTTAGAGTCATGGTTTGAACTTGAAGTGCCTGCATTGCTGTCTGACATGTACTAGCATACAATGAGTATCTCGTTATTGATTATGTTTCATTTTGAAAGATAATATTAAAGGATGTCTCACTTCAATGTGAACAGAATTATGAAATCATAATCTCAATCATAAGGCAAATATGATTCTATTTGGACACTGCTTTTTTAGAAATATAGCTCATGTGTGTAGTAATGAACACTTTATTCGTGTGGCAGGAAGATGGATGACAAGATGATGGTGTCATGGGTTTGTAGAGAATCATGGCATCAAGGGAAATGTGATAAAATGGAACAGAGTTTATAATTTTGATTCCTTTCTTCCTTCCTTCCTTTTTTTTTTCTTTTTTTTCCTATCCTGGGAAAAATAAGTTACCATAGCATTTTTAGGTCCATCCTCACGGCTTTGTTAAAGTAACAGTAATATTATTAACGTACTTGCCATATGTAACACATAGGTGTTAGTGAGTAAAATTCTTTTTTGAGAGTGTATCAAGTTCTGTGTTCAAGTTCTTCTTATTGACTTGTAGCCTGTTAGATGATTTAAGGAAAAAAGATACTTAAAAATAAGAAATAAAGATAGCATTCAAGCTTTTAAGCTTTTTTTCTCAGTGGGCCTTTTTTTTTTTTTTTTTTTTTTTTTTTTTAGTTTTGCTGTGTCACAGTATTGCTCTTACAGTTTATGGTTAGCTTTTTGCCTTGTATCATCTCTGTTTTTTAAAGATTTTCTTTTCTTTTACTCAAATCATTTCCCATAGATAAGGAAACTAGGGAAAAGGAGATTTCAAACAGATGGGCACTGGTGCCTTGGGTCTGAACTTAACAATCAGGCTGCATCCTGCACTGTAGGAAATGCTGTTATTGAAGTAACTAAGCATAAGGCATATGGTCATGCCATGTTGATTTTGGGAATCAAAAAATAACATTTTCACTTGCATCTGGCGGAAAACCAGTTTACTTAATAGCTTTTCCCTTAACCTTAAGCAGAAGAATTTGGGACTAGAAAATTTAAATTTATATAGTTATTAGGGCATGATTAGACACTATCTCACAGGATAGTTTGGCATTGTGCTTATGAAATAATGTTTTTTTTTGTTTGTTTGTTTTGGTTTTGCTTTGTTTTTCAATGGCTATTTCTCAAATCTTCCTCTTACTTGACCTCTTAGAGCATTTGGCACAGTTGCTCACACCTGCTTCCTTAATACCCAATTTTTCATATGGTTTCTAGGACTTCACACTTGTGTGAACTGGCCAGTTCTCAGTCTCGGGTGCTGTCTGCTCTCCCTGTGCTGTGATGGCTGCGGTTCCTCAGTGTGCTCACTCCAGTAGCAGGTGTATCCGCCCTCACAGCTTATATACCAACTACCTGCACACAAATGCCAAATTTGTACCCCCCGGCCCAGAGCTCCAGCTTGAACTACAGGCATCAGTAGGTAAGTGCTGCCTTGACTTCTTCCTTTGGATGCCTAATAGACACCTTAAACCAGATTTAGAACTTGTGCCTTCCAAACCCGCTCAGCCAGCCTTCCCTATTTCATTCGATGACACATTCATTACTTGAGTTGATAAATGAAAAGTGATTCATTCATTCTTTATTTCTCCATTTCACTCAAACCTTATTTTGAATCCATTAGGAAGTCTTGTTGACTGTAATTTCAAACTGTACTCAATTTCAATCACTTTTACCTCTTCTTTCTACAAGTCTGCCCCAAAGCATTATGAACTCTTGTCTGGATAACTGTATGTAAGGGTATCCTAACCTAATTTGTCTCTCTTCCTACCATCATCCACAGCATCTTTCCCTCTTCAGTGGTCTGGTCCTAACACAGCAGCCAGAGTGATTATCTATCTATCTATCTATCTATTTATAAATTTTTCTTTATTTTGAGAAAGAGAATCCCAAGCTATCAGTGAGATAGCACAGAGAGAATCTGTGCTATCAGTGCAGAGCCTGACATGGGGCTCAGTCTCACAGACGGTGAGATCATGACCTGAGCCAAAGTCAAGAATTGTATGCTTTAATGGACTGAGCCATCCACGTGCCACTAGAGCGATCTTTTTAAAAAGTAGGTCAGATCTTGTGCTCTTTTCCCAGCACCCTTCAATAGTCCCCCTTTCTCCTCACAGAAAGTCAATAATTAATTGGCTTTAGGGTCCTACATGATTTCACACTCTGTTTCTTCTCTGATCTTTTTAAAAAAATTTTTTTTAAATGTTTATTTATTATTGAGAGACAGAGACAGAGAATGAGCATGGGAGGTGAGAGAGAGAGGGAGACACAGGATCCAAAGCAGGCTCCAGGCTTCAAGCTGTCAGCATAGAGCCCAACGTGGGGCTCAAACTCACAAACTGCGAGATCATGACCTGAGCTGAAGTTGGACGCTTAACCGACCGAGTCACCCAGGCTCCCCTGTTACTTCTCTGATCTTACCCCTACCTATTTTTCTCCTTGCTTTTATTATTCTACCTTTACTGGCCCCCACACAGGAATGTTCCTGCTCTTTCCTTTGTCTTCATCACTCTTTTACTAGGTATCCTCTTTGCTCACTCCCTCAAATTCTTTTGAGTCTTTTCTCCAATGACATGCTCCCAATGAGGACTTCATTTCCTGACCACCCTGTTTAAAATTGCTACCCCTCCTTTCCACCCCCACCCAACTGCCCAACTGTCCAGATTCCCCTTGCTCTATTTTTCTTCTTTGAAAGTAGCACTTGTTACTTTCTGACACACAATGTAACTTACTTATCGTGTTTATTATTTCCTATTATATCTGTCTCACACCTGCTTCCTTGATACCTGATTTTTCACGCGGTTTCTAGGACTTCACACTTGTGTGAATGGCCAGTTTTCATGATAAGCCTCCAGTGTGTGGGAACTTTGTCCATTTTTTTTTTTTTCATTGGTGTATCCCAAGAGGCTAGAAGTTGCTGTTTGGGTAATGAAATAATGGGTGAATGAGTAGTGGAGCAACCGTGACCTGGCCGCTTCCTTGCTTGTGTTGTGGGCTTGTTCAGCATTGTAGCGATGCTGCCACCACAGCCCAATTACTATTGATTCTTTTAAAGAGAAAGGCTGTAGGGGCTAGTCAGGATTTTAGTGTGTTGAAAGGGTTCTTTCTTTAGGCAGGTAGCTCCTCTTCTTCTATCTCTGGGAAGGTCTCCATTTTTATTTCGATGCTCCTTTTCTTGTATCTCCTGGACATTGGAAAAGAGGCTATTGGGGTAAAGAATAGCCTTATACTTGGGTTGTAAATTTGAAGTGATATTCAAAACTAAGAGTTGATATCACAGCCCCATTTTCTTTCCAAACATGCATACAGCCTGAGAACATTTAAGTAATTTCTGGGCGATGAAAACAGTGTATTAATTCAGTATTAACATAGCTATCAGTGCAGTTACAGACAGCCTGTCTGATGTGTGCATTTGGGGAAGGTGCTCTGATTCCTTTACATAACGCCTGTTCTAATTTCTGGACCTCTGGATTTACGTTAGTAGAATATGGCTGATTGCCATCAAAAGCAAGCCAAGATGGGAAAGGTCTGATGCAGCAGTGTAATTCTTACCAGTTCCTGCAGTGGTATTTCTAGTAGTCATGGCATTGAGTCGTATTAAGAATAAAGGAAGCATATCACGCTGTCCCGATTTCTAAATATCATAGCATTAAATAAAAGTTGACTTGCCTTGCCATTTCTTTCTTCTATCATTAATGACTTTCATATGCTAGCAAAGAATTAACAAGTAGACATTTGTTACCATATAATTTAAGGAAACCTTTTTTCTTTCTTTAGAGGAATATTTATTCAAGTTGTACTTAGTATGCAGTGGGTAGTTTCGAAGGATAGCGGCTCCCAATTTCCTCTGTTTCCTGTATGTACATTCCAGTCCACTCATCAAGAGGTGGGATTGTCTCCTGCACCACCCCCACCTTTGGGTTGACCTTGTGGCTTGCTTCGACCAATAGGACACCGTAGAGAAAAAACTGATGCTGAGCGACTTCTGGACCTGGTTTTAAAGGGAGTGGCATCTTTTGTCTTTGCTCTCCTGGAACACAGCTGCTATGATGTAGGTAAATCAGGCCATTCTGTTAGTGAGAAAAACCCTGTGGAGATGCTCTAGAATACAAGTCATATGGAGGGAGAGGTCACATGGAGTAAAGGACAAGTTGCCCACCCAGTAATCGTGCCAAGGCCCAGCCATATGAGTGGTCTTCTTCGTTGTTCCAGCCTAGCTAGCTCGGCCACCAAATAAATGCAGCTGCATGAGTGACTCCATTCAGCACCACATGGAACAGAAGAACCACCCATTCTACCTTCAGAATTGTGAGAAGTAATAGATTTCTCTTGTTTTGAGCCACTAACTTTTGGAGTGGCTTGTTATATTGCAATAGATAACTGATACAGTGGACGTTGGGGGACCAGAGGATTGTGTTTTAACCTTTAGTTATGAACCTTACTTGAAGTTGTTTGGTGAGTTTCCACAAGGTTAAGAAAGTGGTGTCTTCCACTTAGTAAATGTACAGTGGTACTATAAGAGTAGCAAGTGATTGCTGGTAAGTTGAAAGAAGGAAATGCTTTTCAGGGTTGTCATGGAGGTGAGGCCACAGGCTCCTACCTCTTTTGTCACAGCCCTGCATGGCCATGGCATGGAGAGGAAGATGCTCACATGTAGAGGGAGGAAGAGAGACCACGAATGTAGTTCTTTTCTTAGGGCAGGTATTGGTCTAACTGACGGATGTACTGACACATTAAAATGACAATGACTCTTGGTAGATCGAAATCCAGAGATAGGGACACCTTATTCACTGTGTGTCAGTAATCGATGTGTAGAGGGCAGGTGCTCACTTGGTAGGTTTGAATATAAATTACAAGGTCTTTTTTTTTCCATAAAAAAGAAGCAGTGATATATTTGAATTTGCTGGATGTGGATTTCTGAGCTATCTGTTTTCAAGAATCCTTACCTTTTTATAGACTCATTTCAACTTTGCATTTGAAACCAGATGGTTTATTCTTGAACTGCAAGACTGAATATATTAACCTTTAATGTAAATTCACTTACTCATCGAGCAGTTGGTTACTCCTACATTTTTCTGCATGACCTTGGTGATAAGGAACCACTTTTTGATTCTTACTTTTTTAATGCTTACTAGGAATTTTTATTTGAGAGTTGCCAAATCATCTGATTTGGATGCTTTAAAATGTAGAAGTCAGAAATAAATTGGCATTGCTAAGGTACTGTGGATAAAAGGGTTGTCACCACTCTATAATCTTGAGTTGTAAAGAAGCAATTTAAGTTATTTTCTATGTGGGTTGACAAGTGAGCTTTTTTTGTGGGTTAGAGTTGGTAAAACAAAGACTTATTCAAGCTGTGAGATGCATTCAAGAGTAAACAGCAGTACATGACAAGAGGCCTGTTTTGTCAGATATGTTTTTGACTGCTGTACAGGCTTCTGATTATGGGGGAAAAAAGGCCTGTTTGAAATTTTGGAATGATGGATCTTCCATAATGGGGATAGGTCGGTTTGGTTGCAAAAGAGAACAGGTGGAAAGCTTTATCTTGAACTACAAAGCTATCAGTCAGTTTTTCCTTATCTTTTAAATATCATATGTTCTTAATAGTTTTTAAAGTTCAACTTTTTTTGTGGTTTTTATATAATCCTTTAAAGCTTCTTATATAGGTACTATTTTCTGGTTCTGGCCTGTTCTAAAAACTATACTTGAACTCACCTAGTCCTGTACAATATCAGACATTGTATGAATTGGTTTTTGAGTTGTGTTAGATCTTCAGTCCTATAAACAATGAACTTGATGGAGTTCAGTAAAGTTTAATACAGCTGTGGCCAAATTCTACTAAATGTCAAAGCTTCATTCATTGTTATTCCCTAAATACTTCCAAAGAAAGAAAAATAAGGCAAAGTTATATACTCTTATTAGGTTACTGTAGAGAAAAATAAATAAATATATGTTGGGATTAAAGTGCTACGGTGAGGCAGGATAAAATATCTTGAGATTGACTGTTAAATATTAAAGTGGAAGGTGGATATGGAATTAGGTGAACGGGAAGGTATCCTTACTAGTTAATTTTTTTTTAATGTTAGAGTGAGCTACAATTCTAGCCAATAAATCTAGTGGGCTCTTTCTTTCTCATTACTACATTCAAAACCTGTTTACATAAAGAACTCAAGGACATTTGCTACATCTGAAATTTTTCCTTTTAATGTGCATTAAAAAAATTACATTCTTCCTAAAGTGGTGTTGCAGTTTTAACCTCAGCAATTTTGCGTAGCATAGTTTTCACATTATAGGGCCGGAGTTGAAGAGGTTTTCTGACAACTTAATTGATTTGTATTTAGTGTTCTTTGGCTTATGGGTTTGGGCTGAAAATAACCATCTGAAGTGATCTAATTTTAACTATTTAAGGATTCAAGTAAATGGCATACATGGGTCTTTATCTTCATTTGGGTTTCAGAGAGTTTCTGTGGGTGATCATGGAGTCTGATTCTGATATTACGTGTTATTGTTTCATTGCCTGTTAGAAAGCAGATTTAGTAGTTTAAGAGAAAACCATCAATAAAAGTTTCTTGCTTTTGTGATTTCATTTCATTAATCAGCAAGAAATATTGATGTTTGTGGACAGAGACTGCTTTGATTTTTCTTCCTGACCAAGTGAATATGAGGTGGCATTCATTACTTTAATGGATAAATGGCCTGGAGCCTATTAGTATTATTCATCTGTTTGTTCACTCACTATGTGTGAACTTCATTTCTTTCAATATGATATCTGATATAGTAGTAAGCTTGGCATTGCACTGTCTGATGCGTGTAAAATTTATCCAGCCATTTTGTTTTCAAAATAATATTTGCTGTTTAAAATATTAACTTGGTTTTAATAAAAACTGATTTAAGCTGTATAATAAAACCAGTTATTTTCCTTCCTGTTTATAATTTAATTGGAACATTTCAAAATGCACTCTGATCATTAAACTTTCTTTACCTTTAAAGCTAGCAGTCATAAATTCTTTAATAAGGTTTTAAGAATGACTAGAATTTCTAGCATTTAGGCTAGGTATACATTTTGGGTGACCTTGAAATCTTTCAAATTTCCATTTACTCAGTTATGAATAGGCATAATATGTCTATGTGCTTTGGGATATATTGATGTATTGTGATAAGATGCAAAATAAATGCACAAAAAATCAATAGTTTATGTATTTTGGTTAGGAGGTTAATGAAAGAAAAAAATCCTAGGTACAATGGCAGCATAAAATAGAACTAATATTAAGTGTGAAAGAACTATATGAGGAAAACTTTAAACACTTGAACAAGTGAAGTGACATTCTTTGTTCTTGGATAGAACAAGCTGCATTATAGAGATGTCAATTTTCTTGTTAGAAATTCAACATGATCCCAATAACAATGAACAAAAGTCTTTTTCTCCCTCCTTTTTGGAGTTAGACAAGTTGCTAATAAAGTTGATGGGGAAAAATCATGAAAAAGGTACTGAAAAAGCTCTAAAAAAAGAACAGGAATGAGGGGATATTGAAATAGTCTATAAAGCCGCTATAATTAAGCCAATATAGTATTAGTTCTTAATTAGATAGTCTAATGGAAAAAGTGGAAATTCCAGGAATAGACCCAAGTACATGTTGAAATTTAGTATCTAATAAAGATAGTATCTAAAGTCTCTATGGAAAAGAACTTTTAAAATAAATAGCATTGAGAAAACAGGGCATTTCAAAAATGATAAAATCAGGTCTATGCTTTACATGAAACACTGGAATAAACTGCAAATGTTTCAGAGATTTAAATGTAAAAAAACGTGACACTATTCCAGTACCAAAATATAACATTAGCGAATTCCTTTATAACTTTGGTGTGGGAAAGTCTTTCTATTTATGATCCAAAGTTCAGAAGAAAGAAAATTTAAAAAAATGGTAAAATTGATGACATAAAACTTCTGGATGGGAAAAAAAATCATCAGCAGTCAAAATACAAATGACCAGTTGGGAGAAAATATTTACCACTTGTATAATAGACAAAAAGCCAAGTGTCTTAATGTTTAAAGGGCTTCATAAAAAGTGAGGAGAAAAAAGCCACAACCTGATGGGAAAAAATGGGCAAAAGACTTAAACAGTGCACAGAAAAAGATACCTAATGGTTTTTAAATATGTGGAAAGATTGAATGACTGGCAAAAACATAAAAGCTTGACAATATACTTTGTTGGTAAGACTGTGGAGAAACAAATATTTTCATGTATTCTTGGTTTGAGGACAAACATTATAACCTCTGGAGGAAAATTTTGCAACCCTAATAAAATTAAATGTGTACTTACCTAGTGACTATTTTAAGAGATTTACTTTGAAGATTCATTTACAAAGATAGGAAATAAAAGATGCAGAGGGTTGTTGATTGCATCACTCTTTGTAATAGCAAAATACGGTAAAAAACCTAAATACCCAAGTCTGTAAGATTGGTTGTATATGTAGAATACTATGTGGTAATGAAAAAGTTTTTACAAACTGACAGCAAATAATTTCTGTAATTTATTTTTATTAAAAAAAATACAAGCAGGAGTGCCTGGGTGGCTCAGTTGGTTAAGTGTCTGACTTCAGCTCAGGTCATGATCACAGAATTGGTGGGTTGGAGCCCTGTGTCAGGCTCTGTGCTGACAGTTCAGAGCCTGGAGCCTGCTTTGGATCCTGTGTCTCCCTCTCTCTCTGCCCCTCCCCCTCTCATGCATTGTCTGTCTCTCAAAAATACATAAACATTAAAAACATAAAGAAAATTAAAAAAACAAAAAGATACGAGCAGGTACAAAAGAGTGTATGTATTTAGCTGGGGTAAGCAGCTGCTGGTGGCGTGATTTTTGATGATCCCCACTTCCTGGTATTCATGCCTTTGCCTTGAGTATAGCTGGGATTTGTGATTGGCATCTCACAGGTTACAGCAAAAGTAATGAGATATCATTTACGTGACTAGGTCACAAAAGACTGTGGCATCCATCTTGGTGGTGTCCTCTTTTCCTGAATCTCAGATGGAAAAGGCTCCTCTGGGCAGTCTCCTGCAAATAGCCTTCAAGGAAGTGAGGTCTTCAATCCAGTAGTTTGTGAGAAACCAAATCATTCAGCAACCACTGAGTGGGCTAGTGGGTTCTGCTTCAGTTGAACATTGACATGGCTATGACCTGGGCTGCCACTTTGATTGTGGCCCTGTGAGGTACCCTGGGGCTGACACTGTGATTGCAGTTCCATGGGAGACCCTGACACAGGCACCACCTAGCTAAGCTCTGCTTGAATTATTGACCCACAAAAACCGTGAGATATTAAAACTATAATTGTTCTAACTTGCTAAGTTTTATAGTAATGGGTTATACACAATAGATAAATAATACGATAGTAAATGTATTTTGTATATTAAAGAAGACAAAGTAAAAATATGTATTTACTTTTACAAAAAAAGCACATGAGAACAATAAATTAGCAGCAAGAAGTCAAGGTCTGAGTATTTGTGAAGTCAAGTGAATTAAAACCTCAGGACCTGACTGCCCTTGGGAAAGTTAAGTATTCAAGTATACAAATGCATTTTTTAGTATAGTTATAGCTTTGTCATAATGAGTTTGCACGTAGACTTACTGGAAATTAATTCTAGTTCATGATAAAACTTGAAATATATACATGTTTCTGGTGAAATTTTGGCCCTCGGTTCTGTGAAGAATTTGTTTCTGAACTGGAAAGCTGACTTGTTTTGCCTTATAATGATTTGACTTTGTTCACAGAGAAATGCTTGAGTTAAAGCAAGTTCTTATTTATATTCAGCTTTTGCTAAAACACATTTAATGCAGAAATTTAACAAGTCTTTGAGATAATCTGGGTGTTTTTAAAGAACTGTGAAACCTCACAAAGTGATTCTTTTTATTTACAGAAGCTCCCAATGAGTAACTTATATAAATTTACAAATACTAAGTGTCAATTCTCCTTTCACAAGCTTGAACAACTTGCTGCATCATTCCAGTTATTTGGGAAAGAGTTTGCAGGACATGTGGACTGAAAGATAATGGGTCAATGAGGTTATTCCGGAGGAGTTAAAAAAGCACCTCTCCCTCCTGCCTTAACCTCTGAGGGAATTTATAGAATTAGATGAAGGTGAATAGCTTTAGTATAAAGTAGCTATCTTTTGAAAATTCTTAACATACTTCAAAATGTCACTGGTTCTATTTTTTCTTTTTCTTTCTTTTATCTCTTCTCTTCTCTGTCTTTTTTGTAAGTAGGGCCATAGTAAGTCCAGGTGAGCTAATTTTTGCATGGAGAAAATAATTTTCTTTGACTTTATCCTTAGATTATTTAGTCATATCACCCTTTCTATGCACGTGGGAACATCCATCACAAGTGTCTTGGAGCTTAAATTCCTATCAAACATAATCTAATGTATTCAATGTCTTGGCCAACCATAAAAGAACGGATACACATAGTCATTTATTTTTAGCTATGTATTTTTATAGTGATAAAGTGATCCGTCCAAAGATAAGAAGGTATGGTGTCATTGGCACTGCTTGGTAAAGGTACCATTTTTTATGGCTCACCAGGCTCTTAATCATGAGGGCTTGAGGGTAGGAATGACGTAAACAGTAATCCCACATTCCTTAAATGCCTAAGGGAAAAGTGTAGACCTAGGTGACCCAAGGCTTAGTTAATTTAAGTTCAGGATATAAAAAAAGGACCTTTCAGAGTACAGTGAATTGTGAGTATGGAACATTGGCTGAAATAACCTATTTGTTTTAGTTCTGGCAAATTGGAAATTTTGCCTCACTCGCCTGTTGTCCTATTGGTTAGATACAAAATTTCTTTGATGGAATTTTCCTAGAGAGAATATGATTAAAAAAAAAAAAAAGAGTAGTAATGTGCCTCTGAAAGCCCCCCGCTGACTCCTTAAGAATGAACCCTAGCTGAGTGCCTCTCCATGTGGACCCAGCTGAAGCCTAACACTCTTATAGGGAGAAGAGAATCATACTTTGAAATCTGGCATGAATTAAAGTTAGATCTGGAACAGACTACTGCTCTCCCGGGGTTTTTATTAATGTGGGTTGTTGACCTTAGGACCTTTTTTTTTTTTTTTTTTTTTTAATAATCCCCATTAACCACTCAGGCTATAAATGTATCAGGACAAAACAATTGGAAATATGCAGGGAAATAACATTCTCTAAGACAGAAGAAATGAAGAGAAACTTCCTAGCATAAAAGAGACAGTGACCTGTGGTGTGGCTAGAGGCCCAGGCTGAAGCGTGAACTTTGGTTGTTTGGAAGAGAGAAGGAAGTGAGAAGATCATGGAGAGAAAAAGCATGAAATATGTCTGAAATTTTGAACAAGCAAATTAAATGTGTGGTGGTGTGGGCAGGCAGCACAGATGTGAAGTTGTAGCCCTTGAAAAAGAGGAAATAGAACATAAGGTTTTTGTTACATGTGTGATTAAATCTCATGGGTCTATGGAGAGGAAAATTGAGATGCTGGAGAAACAAATGATGCTGTAAAAATTGAAGTGCACTGATGGAGGCAGAAGGTGAACATCCCTGAGGGAGATAAGATTGTTTTCATGATTTCTACTTGGAGCTAGTTTTGAGGATAAGCTGGAACTTCCCACCACTGAAGAACATAACTATCAACCCATTCTTGTAACCACATGTCGTGAATGTTCTAGTCAATACTAGCTGCTGATTCTTGACTGAAAAAAAAAAAAAATCAAGCAATTCAGCAAATTCTTACCTTTAAGTGCTTCTACTGTTTTTGAGTACTTGCTGGGCATAACAGTAAGAGTTTTGCTTTTATTTATTGATGCTCTTCTATTCTTTCTGTACCTAGGTTTCAACCTCTTTGTTCTTTCTTCTTTTGTCCATATACCTACTTTAGATCTCAGTTATATGAAACTTTTGCCTGAAACTATTTCAAAAGAGTTTCTAGTAATTGAGTAGTGTGTGTGTATGTGTGTTTGTATGTATGTGCATATTTATATACATAAATATTAAAAATAACTATTAACCAACCAAATATAGTGCTTAGGAAGTCAGGATTGCAACGGACAATGGAATCAGATATAAACATTAATTATTATCTTATGATCTTTGAGAAGTTATTAGTCCTTCCAATGTATATTTTATAAAATACTGAAATAAAGAATGCGATGAGAAGGTTAGTATCATTTTTATATTTCCCAAACCGATTGTCATTTTTGTATGCATGTATGTGCAGGAAATCACATTGAATCCATTGGTTCAGAGACTTTTTTTTTCAATTCAGCGTTATTGAGGTATAATTGGCATAAAAATTTAAAGATATTTAAAGTGTACATTGTGGTTATTTAATATATGTATATGTTCTGAAAGGATTCCTCCATCTAGATAACATGTTCATGATCTCACTTTTTTGGGTGAGAAAATTTAAATTCTACTCTCTTAGCAAATTTCAACATATGTCATACAGTATTATTGACCATAGTCAACATGTTTTATATTAGATCCTGAGACCTTATTCATCTTCTAGCTGAAAGTTTATATCCTTTTAACAACCTCTCCCTATTTCCCCCACCCTCTAAGTCCCTGGCAACCACTTTTCTACTCTCTATTTCTGTGAGTTGGACTTTTATTTAAGATTCTACATATAAGTGATACTATGCAGTATTCGTCTTTCTGTGTCTGACATCTCACTTAAGCATAATGCCCTCAAGTGGCATCCATGTTGTTACACATGGCAGGATTTCCTTTTTTTTCTTACAGTTGGATAATAGTCCACTGTGTATGTGTACCACATCTTCTTCATCCATTCATCTGTTAATGGCCATTTACGTTGATTCCTTATCATGGAAATTGTGAATAATGCTGCAGTGAACATGGGAGTGCAGCAAAGACTTTTAAATACAAATGCCTTTGTATGGCAGCTAGTTGCTGACTGATATTTTTTCAGTCAACTCCCTGTCTCTCGAACTGCCCTGCCCACCGCCCAACATCTCCTTCCTCTTGTGAGACCCCACCTTGCTTCTGGTATGCTGCTTGAGTGGTGTTGGTGGGTTACAAGCTGTGGAAACGGTGTTATGAAGGAAATGCCATGCTGTCTTCCATGTTTCTGTGGAATGGACCTCAGTCAGCAGTGCCACAGACCCATTTCTGTCATTATAGAGCAGGGCAGGGAAGACAAAAGAGGCAGAATTTAGATTGTATAGAGTGTTTAGTCCAAAAGATAGAGGTTCAGTCACAAGGTAATTGATGGTACATAGTTTGCGGAGTAGGTGGAGAAAAAGCTTCCAAGTCAATCTGTTGAAAAATACAGGTATTTAAAGTCAACTTGGGGCAATTGTTGGCAATAGCTGAGGAAGTTTGCAAATATTAGTAGCAATTTTGTTTCACATGCATAAACATCTTCATCCTTATCGAGTCATATAGAACAGAAGAATATGGAACACCCCAGGAGAAAGCTAGAGCAAACCGAAGCAGGAACAGTTATCTTAACTACACTTGTTTAAGAGTTTCAGAATTTCCTCTGAAGGAGAATTAGAAACCGATATTAGAGTTTCACAGTATATCTATGTGCAATATGTTATACATCTGAAAGTTAATGTATAGTGTAGAAGGATGCTAATTTTTTTCATGCCATCATGTGAATTCTGTCATTTCCAACTTCGTGTGTGTGTGTGTGTGTGTGTGTGTGTGTGTGTGTGTGGTTGTTTTGGTTGTTTTTTAATAAAGACTCGAGTTCAAGGACCGCTTTAGGTATTCTAATTCTTTATATATATATATATATATATATATATATATATATATATTTCAATTTTAGAGAGAGACAGTGGGGGAGAGGAACTGAGGGAGGAAGGGAGAGAGAGATAGACAGAGAGGGGGAGAGAGAGAGAGAGAGAGAGAGAGAGAGAGAGAGAGAGAGAATCTTAAGCAGGCTCCACACTTAGCATGGAGCCCAAGGAGAGGCTTGATCCCACGACCCTGGGATCTTGACCTGAGCTGAAATCAAGAGTTGGTTGCTCAATCAACTGAGCCAGCTAGGCACCCCTCTAATTCTTAATATTTGGAGTTACAAGTATACCACCTGAGTTTTGCAGTAAAGATTCTGATGTACAGAATAAACAAAATAGGTAAGCAACATCACTTACTGAAATGGATTAAATATGTTAAAGTGCACTTACCTAACCTTTCACAAATCACCTTTTAGTATCAGCCATTTTGGTAAGAAGTGGGGATTTACATGGGGTAGTAGGCCTTCAAGGCTGTGAATCATCTAATTAGTGGTGATTTTATTCAGTCTTAGGTGAGTTGTGGGACTATAAAAGAATAAAAGTGATGACCATTCATTGGTTGTTAATTAATTAGACCAATGTTTATTGAGTATCTACTATGTGTCAGGTACTATGCTAGGCATTTACATTATTATTATTATTATTATTATTATTTCATTTTGATTTTAATTTTATATTTTTTTTATTTTTTAAAATTTACACCCAAATTAGTTAGCATATAGTGAAACAATGATGTCAGGAGTAGATTCCTCAGTGCCCCTTAGCCGTTTAGCCCATCCCCCCTCCTACAACCCCTCCAGTAACCCTCAGTTTGTTCTCCATATTTATGAGTCTCTTCTGTTTTGTCCCCTCCCTGTTTTTAGATTTTTTGTTTCCCTTCCCTTATGTTCATCTGTTTTGTCTCTTAAAGTCCTGATATGAGTGAAATCATATGATTTTTGTTTTTCTCTGACTAATTTCACTTAGCATAATACCCTCCAGTTCCATCCACATAGTTGCAAATGGCAAGATTTCATTCGTTTTGATTGCTGAGTAATACTCCATTGTGTGTGTGTGTGTGTGTGTGTGTGTGTGTGTGTGTGTGTATGTATGTATATACATACATACATACCACATTTTCTTTATCCATTCATCCATCGATGGACATTTGGGCTCTTTGCATACTATTTTTCAATAAAATTTAAATTTTATTTCATTTTAGTTAATTGAAAAGTTAAAATTTAGAGTCACATGTGGCTAGTGGCTTCCTTTTTGGATAGTGCCTAGAATATGAAACAGTTTTATGGTTCTAAGTATCTTGTTTGTTTCTTTTCTTTTTTTCTTTGTTATTATTTTTTAATGTTTATTTATTTTTGAGAGAGAGAGAGAGAGAGAGAGACAGAGCGTGACTGGGGGAGGGGTCAGAGAGAGAGAGACACACACACACAGAATCTGAAGCCGGCTTCAGGCTCTGAACTGTCAGCACAGAGCCTGACATGGGGCTTGAATCCACAAACTGTGAGATCATGACCTGAGCCAAAGTTGGACCTGAGCTGACTGATCCATCCAGGCACCCCTCTTTTTTTTAATTATTATTTTTAAAGTTTTTATATTAAGAGAGAGAGTATGTGTGTAAAAGTGGGGGAGGGGCAGAAGGGGAGAGAGAAAGAGAGAGAGGAGAAAGAGAGACAGAGAGAGACAAAGAGAGAGAGAGTCTCAAGAAGGTTCCATGCTCAGCACCTTAGCACAGACCCTGGGATCATGACCTGAGCCAAAATCAGGAGTTGGATGCTCAACAGACTGAGCCGCGCAGGAGCCCCTCTTGTTTGTTTCTATTCTTAGATTAATTTTTATTAGTCTAAAAAGGGGTCCATTACCAGCAGAACTTTACATGTTTGGGGGTAAGTAAGTAGATAGAGAGATCCTCCCATTTACTCTAATTCTGCTTCTACTAGAGCTCTTTCTTTTGCATCCTGCCTCTGAATCCAGTCTTGTGAACATTAAATGAATTTAAAAGTCACTATAAACACAGCATATGTTGTTGATGTTTTGCTAAAATATACAATTGAACTGATATTTTTTGAGGTTGCTATTCTTGATTTAGCACATAGGTTAAGTCAGTTTTCAAAAATGTTTTTGAGAGTCACTGTTTTCTTTGTGTATGTGCTTTTTAAAAATAAAATACTCACTAATGGGCAATCTTAAAGGGTGAGGACATTCTTTTTTGGGGCTATTAAGCATATGGAGTGTTTGCATTTTCAGAAAAGAATGAATTAGTGGAAAATAAGATTCTGTTATGCACTGGTGTGGCAGCTTTGCAACATAATGTATCATAGGCTGATTACAATTCAGTCTTTCAGCAGGATTATACATGATCAAAGCTTTTGGATTTAGAATTATTTGGCTTAAATGATTTGAAAATAATGTCACTGTTTAACTTATGCTATCTTCTCTCTGTTCCAATAATGATGCTAATGGTGTGCTTAAGTGAGGCTCTCTGTCTCTGATTCTATCTAATTAATTATGCATATATTCATTCAATACATAAAAATCTCAGAAGTTTACCATAGGTTTAAGTTATTAGTAGGATTAACCATTTTACCTTACAAATATTAATATGTAAAGACCCAGCTTTTTTCTCTCTTCTTAGAATTCTTTTGCAATCAAATAGCATAAAAGAGAGAACATAGAATTTCACTTTGCTTGATTTTTCTCAAATGAAATACAGTCCTGTCAGACTCTTTGCCAAGTTATTTTCAAATCTTTAAGAATGGAGATATATTTCTTTCTTTAAGAATGGAGATATATATAGTTCTTTCAACATAGTGGCTTTTAGCCTATGATATTGATCCTAATTATAGTCAATAAACATTTGTGAATCAAAATGACAAGAATAACGATAAGGATTATCAGAGAAGGTAGAGAATGTTATACATGTCTGTTGGTTACCTTTCCTTGATACAGGTAAGCCATCAGGAGACATTTAGAGAGCTAAACTTTTGATCTTCAATAGGAGATTAACACTTTGGTAGGACTTTATGTATCTGAATGTGTTTGGTGAGCAGTACACTTTTGGAACAGCAAAGGCTGGACATTGCAAAGAAAAATGAAATAGAATAAAATGAAAAAGAAGAAAAGCCTTGAAAGAGAGTGGTGGAATCCAAAACAATCTTCTTCTAGCTCATATTTTGCCTGCTTAGACTCGATGATGAAACAGAATATGATATGAATAAGAGGTTGTCAATTCAGCTCAATATTATTTTCCCTCAGAATTACTTGAGTGATTCAGTATTTACAATTTAACTGGATTTTTTTCGATTCCACAAAATTTTTCATATTTCCTAAGTATATATGTAAAAAATTTATGACACAATCTAAAAAATTAAAAGATATTTTTTCTAGGTAGGCACATGTATACATATAAGTATGTAAATATGTTACATGTGTACATATCAGCTAAATAAAATATGCCTTAATGTATAATAATATATTTATGCATATATGCTTTCATGGAATTGAATTATTGGGATTAAAAGCAACTTGCTAGGTTCTCCCAGAATAAAAACGCCCTTTGAAAACTCAGGTACTTAGGGGGAGAAAATACTAACCTTTCCAAGTCCACTGATTTACCACATAGTGAAATTCTGAGATAGTATTTTAATATTTTTCTGTTTATATAGTTTTATTTATCTTAAATCACCTTATGCTTATTTGATTTATGGATATGTAATAGGATAAAAATTATGCTAAAACTATTTAGCTTTCATTCCTACTTTTTGTATTTAGAAGTTTTTTTTTTTTTGAGCAAGCATCTTATGCACTTATTTTAAACTCTTGACAAAATCAATCTTACATAGATCACAGAGTACAGTATAAACAGTTACAAGAATTCGTTTAGTCATATATCAGATCATCCCATTGTACACTTGAAAATCTTAGTTTTGTCAGTTCTACCTCAGTAAAACTGAAAAAAATAGATAGCTTTGTTCTAGTGTAAGGCAGGATTTTTAATTATTGTTACCTGATTTGTTTGAATATATTTGAAACAGATTATTTGCTAAAAATATAATTCTGTGTCTTTGGGGAAGAAAAGAACTCTTTTAGGATAAATGAGACTACAGTGGGGGAAAACAGACATCTGGGAATAGAAAGACTCACGTTCATGTCCTGGGTCAGGTTCATGTTCCTAACATCTCTGTGCATTTAGGCAGTCACTTATAAATCCTCAAGCTTCATTTTCATCATGTTAAATTGGAGATAAAATGCCTTCTATTTCTTCTTCACTGACAAAGATGAGATATGAAAATGCATCAAAACTAGAAAGTATTATCAGATGTCAAGCAATACTATAATTCGAGTGAAATCATTCTTCGAGACAGTTATTTTAATGCCAAATATTTTGTACACAGTAAGAAAAGATGCCAGTTTCTCAGTTTAAGTAACAGACTGGTCTTTTGTGAACTGCCATAGGCTTAAGATAACTTCAGATGGAGGGATAAAGTACTTTTCATGGTTATATAGTCTCATGACTGTAACGATCCTCTGGTTTAACAACAGTAACAATAAGTAGAACCATAGTATGAGATGTATGCATGTATATTATCTTATTAAATGAAATGTTGAATTATCTCATTAAAAAGAATGCTGTATTACTCAGTAGGAAAAGCAAGACCAGTTTATACTACAATGTTTCAGAGCATTTCCATCAACTTAAAAAGTTCTCTTTTGCCAGTTTGTAGTCAGTCCCTGTTCTCTTGTGGAGCCCTACATACCCACTCATTTGCGTTCTGTCCCTGTGGATTTGCCTTGTATAGAAATTTCATATAAACGGTATTATATACCATGTATCTGGCCTCTCTTACTTGGTATAGTGTTCTTGAAGTTTATCTATGTTGTGGCTGGTGTCAAGAGTTCATTGTATGGATATGCCATATTCACTCACTAGTTAATCTATATTTGCATTGTTTCTAGCTTGAGGCCCTTAAGAATAATGCTGTTATGAATATTTGTGTACATTTTTTTCTTTTTTCTGTGGACCTCAGTTTTTATTTCTCTTGGGTAGATACCTAGGAGTGTAATTACTGGGCTGCATGGCATAGTAAGTGTCTATTTAACTTTTTAAAAATCACCCAATTATTTTTCAAAGTTGCTGTGTCATTTTAAGTTCTCAACAGAAATGTATAAAGGTTCAGTATTTTCATATCCTTACCCACACTTAGTATCATTAGTCTTTTGAATTACGGCCACTCAAATGAGAATGTATTATTAAGGGCTTAATTTGCATTTCTCTAGTGAGTAATGATGATGAACATTTTTTTCATGTGCTTATTAGATATTGGAATACCTTCTTTGATGAAATGTATACTCAGATCTTTTGCCCATTTTTAGTAAAATTTTTTTTAATGTTTATATTTGAGAGAGAGACTGAGGGCAGAGAGAGGGAGACAACGAATCTGAAGCAGGCTTCATGCTCTGAGCTGTCAGCACAGAGCCTGATGCCGAGCTCAAAATCATGAACTATGAGATCATGACCTGAGCCAAAGTTGGATGCTTAACCGACTGAGCCACCCAGGCACCCCCCTCTTTTGCCCATTTTTAATCTGAGTATTTTCTTATTATTGACTTGTGAGAGTTCTATATATATATATTCTAGAACAAGTTCTTTATCAGATAGATGATGATTTATGCTTTGCAAATAAATTTTTCTAGATGTGACTTGTCTTTTCATTTTATTTTCTTTTATCTTCTTTTGAAGAGCAAAATTTTTAATTTTGATGAGGTCCAATTTTCAATTTTTTAATGAATCCCGATATTGGTGTCATGTATTAAGAAATCTTTGCCGAGCCTAACATACATCACAGAGATTTTTTTCTTCTGTTTCTTTAATAAGTATTCTAGATTTAAATTTAAGTTATGATTCATTTTGAGTTACTTTTTGGGTATTATGTGAAATCGAGGTAAGCTGCTATCAATTTTTGGTGGGGGTATGTAGATATGCATTGTCCATCAATGTTGGAAAGTCTATCTTTTCCCCATTGAATTGCCTGAATTGAATTGCCTGAATTGAATTGAATTACCTTTGTCTCAATTCATTTGACTATATATTTAAGGGTTTCCTCTGTTCCACTAACGGATCTGTGTTTTTATTCTTATGCCCATACCACACTGTATTGATTACTGTTAATCTCATGCAGTGTTGAAGTTAGGTAATGTGAGCCTAATTCTTTTTTTTTTTTTTTCAGAATTATTTTGACTATTCTAGGTCTTTCACATTTCTATGTTTTTGGTTTAGATTGTCAAATTCCACAAAAATGTCTCCAGGGATTTTGATTTTTGTGTTGAATTTGTAGATTAATTTGAAGTAAATTACTTTGTTAACAATGCATGAATATGATCTATTTCTCCATGTATTTAGATCTTTATTTTTTCTCTGCAATGTTTTCTAGTTACCTGTGTACAAGTCTTGTACTTCTTTTGTCAAATTTATGCCTAAGTATTTTAATCTTTTTGATTGTAATGTGTGACTACATTATAGTACTGTGTGACTAACTGAATAGAGTTGTCTCTTAATTTCATTTTTATATTGTTGTTTCCTTCTGGTATATAGAAAGAAAGTTAACATTTTTATCTTGTATTCTATGACCTTGATAGCTTGTTTATTATTTCTAATAATGTGGGTTTCTTTCCTCTCTTAATTCCATAGAATATTCTACATGGAGAATGAAGTCATTTATGAATAAGCCCAGTTTTACTTCTCCCTTGAAATCTGATGCTTTGTATTTTTATTTATTTTTTTCTTTCTTAACTGCTCGTTCAGTACAATGCTGAAATAGAAGTGATGAAAACTGGCATTCTTGTCCTGTCCCTGATTTTAGGGAAGAAAACATCTAGTCTTTCACCATTAACTATATGTTTAGTTTAAATTTTTTGTAGTTGCTTTTATGAGGTTTAGGAAGTTTCCTTCTAATCCTAGTTTGTTGAGAGATCTTTCTTTTCTGTCATACATTGTGATTTTTGTCCTTTATTCTATTGATATGGCATATTACATTAGTTGACTTTTAGATCCATCTTGTATTCCTAGGATAGAACTGATTTGGTTATGGTATATAATCCTTTCCATATATTGCTGGAGTCATTTACTAATACTTGGTTAAGGATTTTTTAATTCACATCCAATATATGAAGGATATTCATTTGTAGATTTATTTTTTGGGATTCCATTTAGTGTCCTTTGTCTCAAAGTATACCTTTTCAGAAATTAATAATGCCACACTGTGGCAATTTGTTTGTTTCCTAATTGGTCTTATAAGAAATCATAGCCGTGCCTTACCCTATGCTCTCTGCACTATCACAAAGGCCTCAATTGTCCATCAGTCTCAAACACAGCACAAAGATGCATGAAGGACTATGCAAAGGATTCAAAGAAAGAAGCCACACTTAACATTAAGTTAAGTTAACCTGCTGTCAGGGAGTGGCTCAATCTGTCAGATGCTCTTTGCTAGAGAAAGATCTGGGATTGTTTTGAGATTAGAGTACAAAGGCTAATTGTAAACCAGAAGAGCTAGCTCAGGAAAGCTGCTTAATTTGAGGATGTCTTAGTTAGCCATGTGTGTAGGAATAATAGGTAACTACCAGCCACTATCTGGCAGATACTGAATCTAAAATTCAGGCTTATTTATTGAAAAAAAAAATCCAGTAAGATCCGGTATATATTGCCAGAAAGATTCTTTTTTTTTTTTTAATGTTTATTTATTTTTTATTTTTATTTTATTTTTAAAAAAAATTTTTTTTTTAACATTTATTTATTTTTGAGACAGAGAGAGACAGAGCATGAACGGGGGAGTGTCAGAGAGAGGGAGACACAGAATCCGAAACAGGCTCCAGGCTCCGAGCTGTCAGCACAGAGCCGGACGCGGGGCTTGAACTCACGGACCGTGAGATCATGACCTGAGCCGAAGTAGGCTGCTCAACCGACTGAGCCACCCAGGCGCCCCATAATGTTTATTTATTTTTTAGAGAAAGAGATTGTGAGCTGGGCAGGAGCAGAATGAGGGGAACAGAGGATCCCAGGATCTGAAATGGCCTCAGCTCTGACAGCAGGGAGCACCATATAGGCTTTGAGACCACACCTGAGCCTAATGCTCAACTGACTGAGACACCCAGGTGCCCCAGATTCTTTATATGAGAAATAAGTATATTGAAGCCATAGAAAGAGCCTTATGTTCTTCTGGCTATTACATTCTATCAGAATGATAAGGAGTTTCAGTCGAGGTCAAATTACCTCAAGTCCCTGAGGAAGGATGGACTGAGTTACAGATCTGCTGTTCACCCTTTCCTTTCCATCCTCTTTCAGTGTTATTTTGTTTTAGTTGTGTGTTTATATGTTATAAGTTATATGGTTGGCATTTGCTTTTTGTAAACGAATCTGAGAACTATTTTTTTAAAATATACAGAGAAGTTTAAGTCACTTCTATTTGCTGTTCTTAACAGATATACTTAACCTTATTTCTACAATTGTGTTGCATACTTTTGATCATTTATGTGTTCTGACATTTTTTTTCTTTTTTTAATTTATAGATTCTACCATTATATTTTGACCTATTTTTGATTTTTTTCAGAGATTACTATTAAGGTTGTGTAGAATATATTTTAAGTTTAAAAGTAAATTAAGAACATTAAGAATGAAGCTATATCTTATCACTCTATCTTTTATAAAAAGAAAGTTTTTAATCCAGTCCTCCTCAGGATGAAGAATATTGATTAAAAAAAAATGAACTTAATTTTAGGGAACAGGAAATCTTTGTAGAAGAAGTGACATGTAAATAACAACTGATAGAATACAAATACGTGGCATTAAAGAGAAATATGTAACTATTTAGCAATTTTTATCAGTTAGGTAAAATTACTCATTCCATTTGTTACTTTATGAGAATGATTACTCTTCATTATTTTACTATTTAACCTTTGATTCAGAACCTGAGTGAATACTCAGAACAAAAATTTTTCCAGCAGCAGCTGGACATGTTTTTGGTAACAGGTGAAGGCATCTTTTTCTGGAGCAGAGAAGTAGGTATAGTTCCAGTAGACCTCTGGGGAGGGGCTCTGCACTATAGATATTGAAGAATTGTAGCATCTAGCATGTAAAATACAGGACACAAACCAATTGTGAATGGAGAACATTTTGTCTCAGCCATAGATAGAAGTGCTATTATAGATCTTCTTTGTAATCTACATTTTTTATGATTCCATAAAAATATAAATATACCTCTGAAAGTATTGACTTTTTCTATGCTACCCAAAATGAAGCTGCCTTATATATAGCAAGGCCTAATAAATGGCTGTCGAATTGAGTGAATGCATGGATAAACACAGTTGTCAGATATGGCCCTGAAGAGGTGAAATGTTTAATTTAGTATGTATATTCACTTTCCATTTTGTTAATAAGAAACTACAGACTGGAGCTGCAAAATAACCTTTACTAATGAGAGTGACATTGCATACACAAACAACTGAAACCTCTTTACCAGGCTTGTAAAGTGTTTTCATTTTACAACCAAATTTGATTTGTCCTGCCAAATTTACATTGCTCTGCTCATTATTATCAATAGCAGCCTCTTTCTTTTTTACCCATTTCCATTTAGATCATGGACTAAATTGTAACTTCTTCGGCCAAAGATTTTTTTTATTTGTAAAGTAATGATAGTGATAATTGCTATCAGTAAATGAGAATTTTGAAGTTTTTAAAGCTGGGGGCCAGATGCTAGGTCATGGTAATTTTAGTAAGGCCTGTGGGAATTTTAGACACTCTGCTTGGGAAACATCTTATTAGCTTTCTTTGGAGTTATCTTTTGAAATTATTACATTTGCTGTGAGCCTCTTGCCTTTCACATTTATTTTATACCTTCCCACAGGTTCATGCTGAGTATTCTTTTAGGCAGTGCATATGGAAATATACCACATAAGTGCTTTTGCCTAGTATTATAGCATCATGGTCAGAGGGGGTTTTCTTTTAGAATCTGCCATTTCACAGATGAGGATCAGATTAGAGAAGATGTTTCACATACTTGTTGGTGGTCTAATTCTGCTGACTTCTAGGCCAACATATCTCCAGATTCAAGGAACACAACTAACTCTTTGCTACAAATACTGTGTCCAACTCTCAGCCTTCAGGCTCATAGTTTGTGGGCTGCCATTAGCACAGTTCCACCAACAGCTGGAACAGGATGATGGAGAACACCATGTTTGTGTTATAAAGAGTCCTGGTGCACCCCTGCTAGTTACAAAGGCACAGTCATCTTCCGAGGTTGAGTTTGAACTTCAACTAGAATCCAACTTTCAGGCCAGAGCCAATTCATTCAGAGCAAGAGGTATATAAGGATTTTTAAGGATTTCTATGGACAGTTCTTCAACTGCATTGCATTCCTTCTTTAAGAAAAACCTTTGTGTGTGTGTGTGAGCATGTGTAGTTTATCATGTGACAAATTCTTAAGCTTACTGTTTACCCAAGAGAAAGAGTGTTAATTGACAAGAACATATATGTATGTTTCCTGTTTTTCTGAATGACAAATGATTAGCATTTTTCTGGGTGTGCTTTCTCACCTGGAAAATGATTCCCTTAAGGACAGGCATCAAGTAGGAGATACATGTTAGAAAAAAGAAAAATGAAGTCTCAAAATTTATTTTTCCACACAATTTAAATGGTAATTAAAAACACTTTCATCCAAATTGTAGGGGCCTAGGGGATCCCCAACACAATCTAAGGATGCGGAATCAAATTAAACTTACATGTGTCTAAAACTTTATTATTCAAGTCATGAAAATAGATAGTTAATATGACTTGAGTAGAATAATTGAATTTTTGACATGTCATTCACAACTTTAAAATGGTTATAATTTTTTGTATTTGTTTCATTTTCCTTTCAAAAGAAAAAAATGAGAAATGCAATTAATATGGCTTAACTCTGCAGGATAAATATTATTATTTAATGATGTATAAAACAACAGTATTCTAGCAGCTTCATGCTGGGCAAAGAAATGAAAAAAAAAACAAATTTATGTTTGTGTAAGTATGCATTTAGGACATCTAGTTCTTTATTTTGAGCACAAGGACTCATTTAACTTTGTTACCTATCAAGTGAATATTTTGGGAGGCATTATGCATGTTACATATTTCTCAAAACTCTAAATGCCCTGCAGATAAATGCAAGACATAAGGACTGAGATCTAAACGTATCCTTTTACTGATGGACCATTTCCTTTGCCCACATCATTAATTCTACTAATACAAAGGATATGGCATAATTAATAATGATAGAGTTGGCAGGGCTGATTGAGTACCTGCTACAGCCAAATTACAGACAGAAGTCAGTGTAGCTGTATCTAGTCTGGATGATCATGACCTCCAGAATTAAATTCTGACATCTGAGCCAGGTATTGAAATCAAACTCTATTTCCAGTCTAATCTCTACTCTACCCTTCATAATGATGCTATCAGACAGCAAAATCATACATTTCTGTCTTGTTCATTCCTTTGAACTTTTTTTTGTGTTGTTCCTTCTACCTGGAATGTTCTTCCTGTGCAATTGCCTATCTGATTTGTACTTTGAAACAATTTTCCAACCTTTTTTTGTCCTGGTCAAAAATAATCTATTTATATCATTCTCGTGGCATTTATTTTCCACTTACATTATAGTTATTTTTGATTATGTTCTATCTTTTCTGTTAGATTGTAAATTTTGTGAAGGCATAAAACATGCTTTAATTAATCTTGTATTTTTTTCATATGACCTTGGAAAGTACCTTTTATAGGCATGCCGTAAATGTTTGTTAGAAAACACATAGTGCTTTTTTGGCAAACACTTGAGAGTGACCAGCAAACTCCTGATGAATTTCTCCCTCTTTACTACTTTTTGGTCTTGAATGCATCCTTAGATTGAGACCTTCTGTATCTTGAAAGCTTCTATACGTTAAAAAATAATAATAAAGGGCAAGAAGAAACATGTAGACACAATGGAGAGAAAAAAAATGCCTTATGGGGGATATAGAGTATAGACACATTGGTAAAGTAGGGTTAATGGTAACTTGCCTCCTGGAACTTTTTTGGTATGTTGTAAGGATAATTATGATGGTTTTAAGATATTTAAGATTCAAGGCATCGGTTTAGTCTTTTGTAGCAACTGTGTATATTATTGTTCTTACTTAGGTGACCTTCCCTTTAGGTCAGAAATACTACAATTTTTATTCATGAACTGATTTATCACCAGTAGACAGGTAAACAACTGTAAACAATTTACTTTGTTTTAGGGTTTATTTTTTAAACTCAGAGTGGTGATGAACTGTAGTGGATAAGAAGACTAGATTCTCTAGATTTAAAGCTAATTATCACCGTAATGTAATTAAGCTGACTTTTGTTTCATATAGTAAAATGAGCCCCTACTTTGGGATGTTGTGTGGCTTAAATAAGATAGCATATGTAAAGCAGGTAGTGTTTCATTAGTACTCTTATTTTTATACTTCTTTCGTCAGTTCGGTGCAAGGGTACAGCTATCAATGATGATATTTATTAGGCTGGGAAAACAGCTTCCTACTATAATTTATTATGCAAGTTTCTTCTTTCCTTTTTCACAAGACTCAGGGAAAAGAACCTCCCTCAGAACTCTTTACTAATCCCAGAATATCTTATTATATTAATTGCCTTGCAGTTTGTGTATCAGAATACCTGACACACATATATTTTGGTTTTCAGTAAGCTATAAGCTTCCTATCCTTGTGCTTAGATGCCAGCAACAGGACTAACTCTGACTATTGAACAGCATAGTTTTTTAAAAAGGATATTGGGAGACTCCTAGAGAATAACCTCAAAACCTCAACGCTAAGTTTTTAGGAAAAAGGCTCCAAGCCATACAGCAGCCCAGCATGAGGAGAAAATGACTTGGTGGCCACTCTTGCCTCCAGGTACTGCAGGCTACACCCTGTGTTCTGCTCAGACCTTGAGCTTCCTGTGTCAGGGTCTCCACCTTGCAACTGCTGCTGTCCCTGAGATGCTGCCCACTCACCAGCAGGTGGGATGCTTGTGCACAGCTGGATAACTCATGCTCGTGAGTGGGTGCAGGTCACATGTCCGCACAAACAAGGCAGAGAAGGGAGTTCTCCCGGCTTCAGCCTCAGAGAGGTGGGATTCAGAAGATTGGAAAATTCCCTCAATGTTGGAATTGTGTTGAAAAGATGCAGAGCAGATAGAAAATACAAATTATCCAGTGTAATCTCCACCATTCTGTATGGCAGGTTATGGTTTAATAACCAACAATGCTAAGTTTTGGAGGCAGTTGTAAAATTTTAGATGAATGAAGTAGGTGCTTTGCATACATATTCTGTGGGCATTAATATATCCTTTGAACTCTTTTTATTACTGTCAAGATTTTAATATTATGGAACAGTCCTTTGTTATCTAACATCAAAGAATTAGGAAAGTTCAGTATTATTTTTCTCTTTTAGTCTTGACTGAAGTAATTACATACTGAAGTAATGTCTTGTGTGTCATTCTGTGTCAGTAGAATAAGTCCTCACTCTCTTATGGCTGCACAGCATTCTGACTCTATGGGTGTGAACTTTTTAAAGCAATTCCCTAAGGCTGGACATTTAGTTATTTCCAATCTATTGTTATTAAAAGCAACGCTATAATGAAAAGCCACATACATAGGTCTTTGGCACAAGTTACCTATAGGATAGATTCTCAAAAGCTGAGTTGCCAAGTCAGAATGTGTTTGATTTGATAACTCTTGCTAAATTGCCCCTCATAGAGGTTATACCAATTTGCACTCTCACCAGCTAGGCTTGAGAGTACCTTTTTATGCATATATTTAAAAAAATGTTTGGGGCGCTGGGGGTGCTCAGTCGGTTAAGCGTGTGACTTCGGTTCAGGTCATGATCTCATAGTTCATGGGTTCAAGCCCCATGTCAAGCTCTGTGCTGACAGCTCAGAGGCTAGAGCCTGGAGCCTGCTTGGGATTCTGTGTCTCCCTCTCTGTCTGCCCTCCCCACTTGCACTCTGTCTCTCTCTGTCTCTCAAAAATGGATAAAGATTTAAAAAATTTAAAAAAAGTTTATTTATTTTGAGAGAGAAAGTGCATGTGTGTGGTGGAGGGGCAAGAGAAATGGAGAAGAATTCCAAGTGGGAGCAGTGCTCAGTGTGGAGTCTGGTTTGGGGCTCAATCTCACTAATCGTGAGACCATGACCTGAGCCAAAATCAATAGTAGGATGCTTAACTGATTGAGCCACCCGGGTGCCCATTTTTTATGCATATTTTTGACAGCACAGAGCGTTTTAAAACTTTTTGAGCTTTGCTAGCCAAAAAAGCTAAAACAAAGTACTATATCTTGATGAATTTTAATTTGCTTTTATCTGTAATGAATGGGATTGAGCAAGTTTTTGTGTTTGAGAATCATTATATTTCTTTTTTTAAAATGTTTTGTTCATATAGTTCAATTATTTTTCTTTTGTAAGTCTGCCTTTTTCTTTGATTTATAGGGATTGTTTATAGTTTAGGGAAATTAGTCTTTATCTGACATCTAGGTTGCAAATATTTTTCCATTCTGGTCAAGGTCATCTGATTTTGCTTTTAGCAGTCTTTGGCAATTATCTTCTGACTTTACTTTTGGTAAAGTCAATAAAGAGATATTTGGTAAGAAAACTAAAAGAAAAAAATAGGTAGCCAAATTTGTCAATCTGACAAATAATATCTTCTGGCTTTTAGGTATCATATTAGGTAGATTTATTTATTTATTTTTTCCTGAGGACATATGTAGGAATTCAAGATTATTTGAGCACATGGGAAGATGTCTTGCCAATATATCTTACGTCTTCTCTCTCTTTTGGAGGGGGGGTGAGGTGCAGAGGGAGAGAGATTCAGAAGCAGCCTCCCTGCTGTCAGTGCAGAGCCTCACATGGGTCTCTGTCTCACATCTGTGAGATCATGACCTGAGCAGAAATCAAGAGTTGGACACTTAACTGACTGAGCCACCCAGGTTCCCCATCTTCTGTCTTCTCTTTAAAGTTCTTCAATAGCTGTCCATTTGTCTTTTAGGATATAATGTAAATTTAGATTTATACCATGGGATACATGGTTCTTCATGGCAATTTCTTCATCTAGCACACCAACACACAGGCTTCATTGAGTTTGTTTTTTTTTTAATTCTTGTTTATTTTTGAGAGAGAGACAGAGTATGATTAGGGGAGGAGCAGAGAGAGAGGGGGACACAGAATCAGAAGCAGGCTCCAGCCTCTGAGCTGTCAGCACAGAGCCCGACATGGAGCCCGAACCCATGAACCATGAGATCATGACCTGAGCTGAAGTCACTCAACCGACTGAGCCACCCAGGCACCCCCTCAATGAGTTTTAAATGTTAAATCCAGCTTGATTTCTTGGGATAAATTTCACTTAGTAATGGTGTATAATCTTTTTAATATCATGCTGAATTTAGTTTGCTAGCATGTTGTTATGGATTTTTGTATCTATATTCATAAGAGATATTGGTCTGTAGTTTTCTTGTGATGTCTTTGGTTTTAGTATTAAGGTAATACTGGCTTCTTTGAATGAGTTAGTAAGTGTTCCTTCCTCTTCAGGGTTTTTGAAAAGTTTGTGAATGGTTGTTATTAATTCTTCTTTAAAGGTTTGGTAGACTTTACCAATAAAGCCATCTGGGACTAGACATTTTTTGTAGGTAGGGTTTTGAGCTCTAATTCAATCTTTTTACCTGTTATTAATCTCTCAGATTTCTGTCTCACCCTGAGTCAGTTTTGGTAGTTTGTGTCTTCCTAGGAATTTATTTGTCAAATCTAAGTGTTCTAATTTTTTGGCATACCTTTTGTTCATAGGGACTAGACATTGGTTCACATGTCATAGACTATTAACATTCTTACTGAGTATTAGTAGATTTTCTTGAATATATGTTTCTTCATTTTTCTCTTAAGAAAATTGCAGAGGATTAAATTTCTTAGAAAATAATTTTCACCAGTTACACTTGTTTTGCTGGGGAGTAGGTTTGTAGGCCTCTGTAGGCCACCGTTTCTAGAAGTGAAATTTATCCCTAGTGCTTGCCACTGAGCTTGCCAAAAAGCAGGTATCTGACAAATATTTACTGAATGGATTTTCAGTAGATGTTTTTCCTTGGTGTATTTTCAAGAAAGAGATAACAAAGATTTCACCTGTGGGATCAATTTGCCATTTTCTCCTCCTTGTAGGGTACTTTGGGCTAAGAGCACAGGGGAAATGCAACTGCTCTCTACTATATTACCCACTAGGGTTGGACCAATTTCCTTATCTAGTCTTTTACTGTGATGAACCTGGCAAACCATATGCGTGTTGTGACCCTTCCTGTTACAAAGCAGACTGGGAGATATCTTTGTTCTCTTCCTTCTAGGTTCATATCCAAAGTTTGGACTTTCCTTCCAGTCTTTGGTTTTAACACTCTTGTGGAAAGAAGCACAATGGTCAAATGAATCCAAGGAAACAGCTTTCCTCCCCATAGACTGCAGTAGATAGGTCACATTACTGAGTCCTTCCCAGTGAACTTCCTAGTTGGGATTTAAGGTATCAGTCACATTCTTTTCGTTATGGGCTTAGAACTAGTGAAAACAGTAGACACAGAGCCTGAAATATCAACTGGATTTATAACTACAATTGGCCCAGATGCCCTGGCTGCACACTCAACCAATTAAATCAGAATCTCTGGGTGGGGCTCAGTTGTTCTAGGTGTTTAAGCTCTGCTGCTGATTCCCGTATTAAGCCAATGCTAAAAAAGTGGGAGGTCCAAGAACCAAGGGCATCAGTACCACCTGAGACCTTGTTAATGTGTAGAATCACCACGTGCAGCTTCTCGGTATTTCCAGGTCATTCATTTTCATGTTAACATTTCGGAAGCACCCCAGAACACTACTTCTTAAACTTTAGCTCTTAAAAGATCCCCTAGAGAGCTTTTGAAAACAGCAGTTCCTGGGCCCCAACTCCAGGGTTTCAGATTCAGTCTGCCTAGAATGAAGCCGGGCAATTTGCATTTCTAACAGATTCACGGGTGTTGCCACTGCTGCTGGTACATGGACCACACGTTGTAAATTGGTTTGGTAGGCCCAAGTGTTCTTACTACTGAAGAATGTGAGGGGGAGGAGCATTTGCACCTTCTATAGCTCAAAGGTGAAGAGGCAGTCCAGGCCGTGGGTGTCTAGGGGTTCTTCTCCCCAGGACGCAGCTTGATAAGATCCTCTTATTTTGAGGAGAAGAGGGAAGGGAGTGGAAAGAAGGTTTGAGGTGCTATCTGGGGTACTTACGAAAGAGAAAATGCATATTTCCCTGTGACAAGATAGGAACCTCCAGAAGAGACCAAGTGGTTCTCTTCTCTCTGCTCTAGTCTTCCAGAGATGAGATCTCTCCAGAGACAGAGGAGGCCCAGCCCTATTTTTTATACCACACATATGGGATAAAATTTAAGGTGGAGAAAAAGACTCAAAGTGCCCAGAGAGAGGCAAGTCAGAAGAAATGGATTCAAGAGTGGTTCTTCAAGTGCCCATGCTTTCTCTGGCATCTGGTCTTCACGGCTGCTGAACCCGTGAGTAATGGCAGCATAACTGCTTATAGCCTGAGAATTTCCTAATATCAGATCTCCCTCTCCTCACAAGTGGCGTGAAGTGTGTGTGTATGTTTTGTGTGAGAGAGAACTACTGGGAGAAGCTTTGTCTTCCACAAACGTTAACGTGTAAAGTTAACATTGATGAACGGAGGCTCTAATAGGAAGATTGGACTGCTAATATTGAGTATAATGTACAGGACCTTTAACTGGTATAGCCATCTGATAGTTTTTGCTAGTTTAAAGGCAGACAAACAATTAAGATGTCTTCTCTCAGTTTGAGAGTTTTCCACTCCTCCCCCCATATATCATGAGGCTCATTATGTTTTGCCATTAACGTTAATGGGCTTAATGTACACTGGGGCAGAATAAGCCCCAGACTTCGCAAGCTGAAAGTGGTTATGAAATCAATGTTTAGAAATCATAAAACACCTACTTGTCATGGGGCATTTGACAAATTTTCTTAAATTCCCTAAAGATATTCACTTACGTGCTTTATTACTTCAAGCCAATCATCCTGAGGTCTCATAGGCACAGGGAAAGAAAAGAGCTGATATACATGCTTTTTTTGTTTTTAAATGTAAGTGGTTTGTTTTTCTATTTGAGGTCCAAGTTTAAAACATGTGTTTTTGTAGTACAAGCTCACCTGTTTTCCATCAACTTTTACTTGTGGGTTTTAATTAGAAATGTGACTGAAATAAATATATTAGCTGTAGCACAGGAAACTCCATAGGACTTTAACCCAAGAAACTGGCAGAACCTTAATGTAGCTAATAAGAAAAATGGCAAATGGAGAAGCTTGGTGTGACAAATAAAAGCGTTAAAAAACTGTCAGATAATATACATAAAAGAATGAGGCAAAGGGCTAAAAGTAGGCAGGGGGAGGGTGTGACCAACATTTATTGATAACTTGTGTGAGCAGACTAAGACTGTGGAAAATTAACAATAAGGGAAGTCGAAGAGGTACAAATGGAAATTGAAAGGGATTGAGGTGGGGGATATAGAATGTAGCAGAGAATGGAACAGGATACTGAGATACGTATATAAAATTCATAACAGAAATTAGGCCAAGTCTTAGTATAATATGGTGTTACTGCCTTATCTACAAGAATAAACAAGCTACATGGTGGTATGTAATGTAATAGTTCTCCTGATTAGAATACACAAACATATATGTACAATGTGGTGAAAAACTTGAAAGCTGAGTTGGTGGGCATATTTGTCTTTAAATATTTTAAAAGCTGCCATAGGGAAGAAGAATTGGGTTTATTCGCCACAGAGCTAGTGCCAAAGGGAGTGAATATAGAGGTAATTTCCTTCAGAATAAAAAACAAAAAAACCCTTCTAACCAATTAAAGCAGGACTTTCAGGCAGGTCGACTGGGGCAGATTTCCAACTTTAGTATTTACCTGCCTTGCCATCACAGTCAATTTAATGCATTTGGGAGTTTTTGGTTTTAGAAATGAAATAATAATTACCTTACAGGGCTAATGTGTGATTCGAATGAAACAGCATATGTAAAGTGTCTGGTACAGAGTTTGAAAATAATTCGATTTCTCATGAATATCTCAAATGAAGTACTCTGAAAATATATCTCATTTGAATACATTGCTTTTTCAAATTCTTCTCCTGTTTTCCCTTAAATATCAGACGAATTGAGTCCCCTGACCCGTAATAGCCTGAACTTCCCTAATGCAGCACTTTAAACAATAATTGGTTACTTAGAGTCATATGTTGATAGTTTGTAAGCCCCGTGAAGAAAGCGACAAGGTTTGTCCTAGCAACTCTGGCATCCCTAGGATCTAGCACACCACTGGGCATTTAGTAGATTCTCAATGAATACTAGGGGGAATTGAGGAATGTTGAATTCCTGTCCATCCCAATCCAACTTCCTTTTTTTCCCATTCCTTTGTATGCCTTGACTACTTAGTTTCCTAGCGTTGTAGCTCTAGGTGTGTGTGGTGCAACTACCTTCAGTTCAGTGCATCAGTAAGCACTTACCACATTTAAGTACATATTTGGACTTATGCCTTCCTATTATCGCCATGCCATCATTCCAGCTTACATAGATCATTTGTATTTTACATCTAGAAGACTGAAATAGCCACCTGGCTTCTTACTTGCCTCCAGCATCAGTTCATTTATCAGCGTACCTACTATTATGTCTATAGCTGCTAAAGCTTCCTCAAATGCAAATCTTGTCATGCATTTCGTAATGATAAAAATATCTGCTTCTCCCTGGTCTTCTGTGATGAACCCATCTCCTCACTGGATAATACTACCAAAACAAGTCATATATTAGAAGAAAATATTTTAGTTATAGCAAGAAGGAATAGACTGGATTAACTTGGTGAATCATGGAAGATACTTGGAAAAATGGGGTAAAAACCCTCTTAAACTGGTATTGTGAGTGCCACAAAAGTGAGGCAAGGTAAGCAAGAACAGCAGTAGGAATCTCCTTGAATGGAAAGGGTTTGACTGAGTGTGACTTTTGATGATACTACTCCCGGGTGTTTAAGGGTCTCCCTTTCTTGGTAATGATATTATGAGAAGTCACATGTAAATAAGTGGGGGCAGAGAACCATGTGTTTCAATACTTCTGAGTAAGTTCTGGGGAAGTGTTTGGAAGCTGTTGGACAAATTGTGATATCATGAGGACATAAACTGGTGACTGTAGTGAGCCTGTGAATCAACTGCAGGGGCACTACAGACAACTAGTCTTTCCTGCTGTTGTAATCTTACCATAAATGTACTGGATGGATATGCATTCATGTTGCCTCACATGTGCTAAAGGGTGTATTTCTGCAGCAGAGAAAACTCCTGTGTGTAACTGACTCCACTGTTGCCCTTTATATATTTGCTTATGCCTGTGTGCCTTCACATACTCCTCTGCAGGCCCCAAACTTTACCTCCCCTTTTCTAACAAATAAACCTTATTTCCAGTGACTCAGAAAGCAGACACTTCCAGGGAATCCTTCCTGATTAGCTTCTCCTGACATTTCATGCTTTTTCCCCGGAAGTTTGTGCCGTTTTGCCTTTTGCAATGTGTGTTTGCTAATCTGTCTTTTTGGACTCTTGCTTTATGTGCTTCATGCCTTGTAATCTAGATGTCCCCTTCTCAAGCATGGGGGCTTTTCTTTTGATTCCCTCATGGCACGAAACACAGTGGTTGGATCACATTTGTGTCTTCTTGTAAATGTTGACTTGTTTGGGTTATACTTGTTGGAAAAGCTACTTTCACCTTTCTGGGGTGTGTAACTTCAGTGAGTATGCTATATTGACACTTGGAAAATAAGTCCTGGAATAATAAACTGTTGTGCTGGAAGGAGTCCTGTATACTTGAAGCCAAGATGCTTGTTTTCCATTAGAGAAGAGTCAGAGCAAGAGAGATGATATGCTTGCTCAAGGTCATTCAGAATAGAAACTTGACCAGGGGATCCAGAAACTCAGTTGGGTCTCTTTGTTACAGAGTGCTCTTTCACTGATAAGGTTCAGGTGCAGCTACGTTGGCTGACAATTAACTTAGCTGGGTCGAATTTGCGCATGTTCCATAGTCAGTGGTAGGTGATAAAAGAGGAGATAGAATTTGACCAGTATAGGCTGAAAAGAAGATGACGTAGCTATTTAAAAATGTTTAACTTCATAAAACCCAGTAGATCAAAGTAATTATAGAGCAATAAAAGGTGACCTGAAGCCTCAGATGGACCTGAGGAAGACATAAGGCTAGACTCCTTAGAATAGCCACGGTTTTTCCTGTAAAGCATTTTCTGATTTTGTCTAGTTTTTTCAAATCAGCCGGATTGCAAACAAAGCCATGTTAATATAGCAAAGATGCAGTTTACTCATGAGTACATTTTTCCTTACATGAGGAAAAACATTCATTTTTAAAGAACACCAATGTTGCCCAACTAAAAATTTTAAATTGTATACTTAGGTGTGTCAATTATCCTTACAGCATATTGAGAACTAACTATTGAGAACTTCAATCAACATTTATATATTTATTCTTTAATAATTGAGCTTTTCCCCCACTTTAGAATACACACTGCAACACTATGAGGTGAAGAAAACACGTTGAGAAATTTTGCTGCCAACACTATTATAAGTTTTCTAGACATAAGAACTTCTTAAAAGACCTTCAAAATTCAGAGTGATTCCAGATGGAAGTAGGGTCACAGTATGAATATTACATTTCATTTGCGGGCAGCCGGTCTGAGAAATGGTGGGAAGATTTTTCTTTATCAAGAGGTACTAATGCACAGAAAAAAAATCAATATTTTGGAGAAAATCATAAAACTTTTCAATTCTCTACTTTTATGGGCTTAAACTATTAAGTAAATACAACAACAAATAACAACTTCAATTTTATACAATGGCTACTTAATGAAGGAAAATAAAGTAGTAGGGAGAAAGGAAAAAAATGTACTTGGAACAGGCGAGAAGAGCCGAAAAGCAACAGAAGTTAGAAATACCAGCTGAAGTGGAGAAACAGAGGCAGAAGTTTAGAGACACACAGAGGTGGAGGTGAATCTTTAGGGAATAAATAAAATCCAGTCTGCATAGTTTTACTTCTTTTTTTTTAAACTTTTCTAGAATCCATTTTACGGAGAATAGATCTATATTTCAACTTCATGAAAAACTATATTTCAGCTTTCAGTTTTCCTAGTGTTGCTAGTAGTACTATCTGTGGGGAATGGACCCTCTTATAATGAAGAAAATCAGAATATGGCTTTTTTTTTTTTTTTTTAATTCTTTTCAGGATCCTTCACCTTCTTAAGGATTCTTAAAATAATCTTATATAGTTCCATTTTGTTGGGGGAGTATGTGGAAAACAACGACATTGATGTTGATGTGACCACTGGGCATGTGTTGTAAGGGTCAGATGAATGAAGGCAGAGGTCCCAGCTAGTCTGTGAACTTAGATCTTCCTTCCCAGGTTCAGTGCTGAACTCCAGGTCAGTGAGGGGGCGGCCTCTGTTTGACTTTGTGCCTTGAGGGAAGTCACTGGTCTCAGTTTTGATGAATGTGAGTGTTCTACCTTTGCCTTTAATGAAGCTGTGGAAAACCGAGTGAATTAACAGAGGTAAATACTTAGAATTCTTAGGAAGGAAGACAAGCTAAAATAGGCTGTAGATAGTAATGTAGTAATAGTTTCCTTTTGTCCTGTGTAATTCCTATTTCCTTTTTCCAGCCACGATCCAGGAAAATGTTTACTCTGCATAATCACTTCTACTTTGTCTCTCTATAATTTATAATATATATATATATATATATATATATATATATATATATATATATTTTAAACTTGTATTTGTAAATGTATTAAAATATATATACTATATGTATGTGTTTATCACATTTTTGTTTTTATTTTGTTTTGTTTTTGAGAGAGCAAACTTTCTATCGGCCTAGTCTTCTCTGGGATGATCTTATTCTTTGTTTGAAAGAACCGGCAGTGCATCAACAAGGAATCGGTGAAGAAATGACGCATTATTTTAAGCAGGCGGGGGATTTAATACGAGGAATTAGAGGTTAATTAACAAAAAGTGGATGCTTGGTTCCAGGAATGACTCCCACCCAGAATGAAAGAGAACAGACTCCATGGGAGAGCTTGTAACTTCAAGACTCCAACTAGTATTGTGGTTTCAAAACACTCCTGTAGCTATAGTCAAGGGATCGGAGGCCGGAGTTGATAGATGCTGAGGTTGCTGTCATTGCTTCTAATCTCCTGTGATGGTGAAGGGATACTAAGGAACCAGCAAACAGCAAACATTTCCAAGACTTTCCTTCCCAGGAGAAAGAGCTGAAGTGGAAGTCCAAGGACTCTTATCTCACTTCCACCTTCTAAAACTCTATGTCCTAATTTATACTGCATGAACTCTACTATGTAAACTTCCAGACAGAGGGAATGAAAGGGGGAACACTAATTCACATTATCACAGAGATGCCATTAGATGGCCTGATGAAAGAGTGCTGGTCACATCTTTATTTTACTCTCCATCCTCTCCAGTGATACTCTGATGTGTGGGTCCAGAAGGTTGCTTTGGAGTTGGTGAACTTCATTTTTGATTCCTTGAAATAAAGGGGCATAGCTCTTAAAGAATGAAATAGGTACTCCATATTAGCCCTAATTTGTAACCCTTATTTTAGATCTCTTACCAAATAATACTGGCTTTCTAGCCCAAACACTGGTGAAGGAAGAAAAAAATGATTAGAGAATTACATATTAATTACACTTACTCCTGTGAGTTTGAGTAATTATTTATTAGTGAATAAAGTTGTAAATTTTAGAGTAGACAAGTTTTCTGGTGGTGCAGGTTGAATAGAACTCACATGCTAACATGTAACTTCTCTCCTTTCACCGATACCCTAGGATAAATGTATCATCTGGAAAGACAATCTCATATGAATACAGTAAAACCTTGGTTTGCAAGCATAATTTGTTCCAGAAACATGCTTGTAATTGGAAGCACTTGTGTATCAAAGTGAATTTCCACAACCATTGGCTCAGTGGTGATCATGTGATGTTTGGCATCATGTACTAGTATTGCAAGACATTGCTCATTTATCAAATCAAAATTCATTAGAAATGTTTGCTTGAGGAACACTCGCAGAACGAGTTACAATCCACGGTTTTACTGTACTTTGCAAATTAATGCAGATGAAATGTATTTTTTAAAATGTTTCTAGCAAAGCAACTTCATAGTTTACCTGAAAATGACTTTCTCTGATGGACTCCTGAAGGCTGGAAACCGTGCCTAGAAGAGTTAGTATTAAGTTTGGATCAAGGGAGCCCTAATGTGCTCATGATAAAGAACAACAATGTCGAGGGAAGATAACATTGTCTGGGAGGGCCACTAATAACTGCCATTTAGAACTTTTTAACTTATTTTTGGTGGGTGATAGTGTTTCTGGTGATACTTTCAGTATAAGGATTTTTCCTTAGGGCGTAAAAAAAAATTGCATCTTGGGTTATACTAAATTGATAATTGTTAAAAGCATTTCTGTGTATTTTAATCCCTGTTCCTTTTTTTGGCTTCCCAGATAGGAATCTCTGAAAATTAATGATGGTTTACCTAATTCGTTAGACTGCTTTCTGAATAAGACCATTAAAATGAAGGAAATCCTGATATAAATATGAATCTTTAAGCCATATTGCCAGCTTTCCAGCAAATGCATTCTGTAGTTAATATTAAAACAGTTTATCCATGGCATCCTCTCCAGTTATGTTCTCCTTAATAATATACCTTAGCCACTCTTTGACCATCTCTCTGCATCTATCCACTGTAATGGAGATAAATAGACAATCACTCTTGAACAGTCAATGATTCTTTTACTGAAGCATTTGCCCTGTGTGCCTCCAATGTCCCATTATTGGGTAGAATGGATGTTCTCACATAGCAGTTATCCAAGTTGTGATTTTGTTTCCTTATAATCATTTGCAATTGTGTTTGAAATAAGCCATAATGTAATTTTCTCAATTTAATATGAGCTATTTTTAACAGTGCAAAAGCCTTGATTGCAATTTTTTTTTCATTTTATCCCCAAGTATGAGATGGGCATCCATGTTTAATCATATCTACAGATTACTCCAATGAATAAAAATGTGTTACATTATCTTTAAATGAATGAATGTCAATATGTTCCAAGGTAACCAAAGTAATTGCATGTTGATAACAGTCATTGTAAGTCATGGTCTCTAGGAGAAAATGCACTTGAATTTTTTAATAAGGTGCAGTATTATAGTCTATTTTAAGATGAGAGTTTTCTGTTTCATATACAGACTATAATATTACTCTAATATAGCTGACAGACCCCACAAATAGATAAAATGCAAAATATAAAACTGAAAGTAACAAGATCTTGTAGTTCTTTGGAACTGGGATGGATGTTATGAGTACCTCAGAGCTAATATGAAGTTGCCATTATCTATGACGGACTCTTCAAACTAGCATCCACTTTCCAGCTGAAGCAGATAACAGGAGGTAAGCCATTATCCTGCATTTTTGTAACAAGATATTTTCAGATTGTGTATGAAGGCTTATTGTAGTGTGCAAATGAATCTGGAAAATGCTCTAGGGAAAACGATGTCTCTTTTACTAAAAACAATAAAAACATGGAATGGATGGGGAAATGTCAGAATGCTCATTTTCTATCAGAATTTTTTATCAAATTGCTGAATTGTTATTTGGACCACCATGTCCCACAACTCCAGCCACTCAAACTATCCATTGCAAACTATATATGATTAATGCTCCCTCTACTTGTGCTGTGCACAACTGTTGGGCACCCATGGTAGTCCTGGATGTCATAATATCATCTCTAATATTTTTAAGGATGAGCAAGTGCTGAGAAGATACTTAGTTGAGATGGTTTAGAATGGGTCTCAGCTTTCATTAAGTCAATGAATGACTACCATTTTTTTCTTTGCCATAATCTTTTCAAACTCTAGCATCTTATTATAATTGAGTGTACTAATCTTTTTTTTAATGTTTATTTTTGAGACACACACACACACACACACACACACACACACACACACACACAGCATGAGCAGGGCATGGGTCAGAGACAGAATCTGAAGCAGACTAAAGGCTCCGAGCTGTCAGCACGGAACCCGATGTGGGGCTCGAACTCAGAAACCATGAGATCATGACCTGAGCCGAAGTTGGACACTTAACCGACTGAGCCACCCAGGAGTCCCTTGAGTGTACTGATCTTAAATATGAGACCTAAATGTTAACCTCAGGCTCGCTATTAGCCAGGTGATAGTAGACAGATTATTACCCCTCTGGACCTCACTAATTTCCTCTGTAAAATAGGGGATTTGTACTCCATTAGGGGTTTACAAACCTTCTATTCTTACCAGTGGAACTCCTACGGCTTAGCTGGACTCAGTTGAAAAACAATTTGATTGCCTGATTCATTTTCTTTTGGGTAAGTTCTAATATTTGGGAGGAAACTTGAAACCTGTTTTTTCTTGGTAACTATGGAAAAGATTCAATTGTTGAAATGCCAAAGTGGTTTTTTTCCTTCATAATCAGATTATATTTGAAGTACTATCTCCTACCTATCTTGTGCTTACTTTCAGGATATATATTTAGATGCCATATCCTAAGAATTTTGAAGAACTCCAATTACTCTTTCAAAGAGACTGTGGAGTCAGATTTATTTTAAACTGAGTTTTGGCTATTGCTAGATGTGAATCCTGAGTGAGGTTCATCAACTCTCAATTTTCTGTATTTTTAAATATTGATAACATTATTCATCTCCTAGCACTTTTGGAAGGATTAAAATAATACATGCAAAATGCTAGCAGAATTCTTGGCACAAAGAAAACCATAGTTATATGGTCCTCCTATGTAAAAATTCTGTAGAGAGTATTTTCCCACTCAGATAAAGGATCATGAAAGAAAGGAACTCATTTTGTATTTTTTTGAGCAAGAGCCATAGCTGCTTAGGAAGCCTACATCAGCTTTGTTTCCTTAGGTTGGAGTTTTCCAGAAATAGCACTTCCTTGGACCAGCATCTTAGTAGAGTAGCCATGTAGGAAGAAGGAGGCTTCAAGGGATGAAGTGAAGGGAAATGAAAACATTGAATGCTTTTTATTTTATTAATGATTGTGTATTTTTGAGAGGGAGAGGGAGGAGGAGGGAGGGGGAGATGGGGAGAGAACGAAAATCTGAAGCAGGCTCCAGGCTCTGAACTGTCAGCACAGAGCCCCATGTGGGGCTTGAACTCATGGACCATGAGATCATGACCTGAGCTGAAGTTGGACACTTAACCGACTGAGCCACCCAGGTGCCCCTGGGGGAATCTTATCTTAACCTCTGGGCCATATCTTTACCAAATGGAAAATTCTTTTTTTTTTTTTTTTTTTTTTTTTTTTTTAATGTTTATTTATTCTGAGAGAGAGAAAGCACAAGTGGGGGACGGTCAGTGATAGAGGATTGCATTGCCAGTGCAGAGCCCAATCAATATGGGCTGAAGTTGGACACTCAACTGACGGAGCCACCCAGACACCCCTTAAACATTTAAACTTAGTCTGTTCTAATTCCTTTCCATTAAATAGCGCGCGGGGAGGTGCGCGAGAGAGAAAGAAAGAAAGAATCCTAAGCAGGCTCCATGCTCAGTATGGAGTCCAATGCAGGGCTCTATCCCACGAACCTGGGACAATGACATGAGCTGAAATCAAGAGTCCATTGCTGAACCAACTGAGCCACCCAGACGCCCCCCTCTGACTTTCTATATTAAAATGTTTTAAAGCTTTAAGATTTGTGTTGAAATTTACTTGGAGAATTCAATGGAAGGTTATCTTATTACCACATTCTATAATTAAATTTATTCCTGTAATAATGGTTTGAAAGCAGTGTTACTTAAAGTTCAAGTTGATTTTTAACGTCTTAGCCGTTGTAGTGCTGGTGTGATATATAGTGCTGGTGATAGGAGTGTTGATAGCATCGTTGACTTTTTCTGTGTGCGTGTGTGTGGTGTTTTTATACTTAGACTGGTGGGAAAGAGTGGGTGCCCTGCACAGATTCTTCAGCGTATGTATGTAAAGTTTGCCTGTGTGGAGAAGGGCTAAATTATCCTATACAAAGATGTCAGTGGATTTGATGGGTCAAAATCTTTTTCGTAACAGAGCAAATAAAGTAATTCTGATGTCAGGGTAGCCAAAAACTTTGAGGAACAAGCATGTCTAAGTAAATATCCAATTTAAGATTTCTCAGATGTTGTTTCCCAAAAGTAAAATTCCTTTGCCCCAAACTTTCAGTAGTCTGCAATTTAGGAAGGGCCACTTTGAGTAACTTCTTGGTGTATGAGCGGAGATGGGTATAAAGAAACTACGATATGTATCTGAGTCAATGTGTATATCTGTGGATGGTGGTATGAGTGAGATTCAAAGTTCAGTGAAATGACTGGCTACCTATGGGGGCAGTGGTTCTCAGTTATGGCTGAATTGGGAAGCTTAAACAGTTACTGATGACTTTATCCAACCTTGAAATGTTATGATGATTTCATCCTACCCGCAGATATGTGATGTATTTAGCGTTGCTGTAAAAATTTTCATAAAGCTTCCTAAATTATTCTCATTTGCAACAAATTTGAGCATCACTGCTCCTGTCTATAGTAAAGATCTCCATCCTGGCTACTCATTAGAATCACCTGGTAGTAGCATATGCCAATACTCCCAGATATACCATACTCCCAGATATACTTTGGGATGGAGGCAGTGTACCACATATTCTGAGAGCTTCCCAGGTGATTCTCATGTACAACCAGAGTCAGATGGTATTCCAAGAACTTTGGAATGGTTCTGTCTGCTAATCTGTGGAAACAGTGCCCCAATGAATACAGGATGCTGAGGTTGGTATGAGGGACAGAGATGGTCATGGGGCCCTTTATGGAGAGATAAAACCTTTACTTCACTCCGGTTAGAGGATTAGAACTCTGATATCTACAAACTAATGGATGCTTACAAAGCAACAAAGAAATAGTAGCTGAATACTGGTCCCTCTTCTGGATTCATGGGTACTCCGAGCCCAGGATTGCATTCAGAGTTGCAACTAATTGTATGGAAATGAGCCTTAGGAAGAAATTCCCATAGTTCAGTGATACTGGATTGCCAGGTTTGACAAATAAAAACACAAGATACTCGGTTAAATTAGAATGTCAGATAAATAGCCAATACTTACTAGTATGAGTATATCCATGCAACTGTGCATAACTCTAATAAATTTATCTGAATTTCAAATTTACTTCTGTGCCCCCTATTTTATTTTAGAGAATGAGTGGGGGGGAGGGGCAGAGGGAGGGAGAGAGAATCTTAAGTAGGCTCTACACTCAGAGCAGAGCCCGATGTGGGGCTGGAAATGAGTAGTCAGACACTGAACTGACTGAGCCACCCAGGTACCCTGTGCCCTCTATTTGATCAGGAAACCTTAGGGATAGACAGCTTTTGTTTAAAGACTTCTGACTCAGAGCTTTTAGAAAGTACCTGCTATATGCAGGAAAACTTGGTAAATCCTGTTGAGCCTAATTGCCTAAGATTCCAACCCCCCCCCCCAACCCGGCTTTTAGGAGTTTAGGATATAATAATTCAATAAAAAGGGAGAGAACATTTGTAAATAAGCAGTAAGCTTTCCCAAGTGCTCTGACCTGCTATTTAACTCAAAATTGCATTTCTAAGCTGCATGGCCCCATGTCCCAGTGGAAACAAAAGAGAGCACCAAAAATACAAAAATGTGATGAAAATAATTTTGAGGTCATTTTTAAATTTGATTTCTCAAATCCATAGTTGTTGCTTCCCTTGAATACATATTTCTCAAAGTTGTAGAAAAAGTATTTGGTATTCTTTAAAAGTTAAAACAATTAGAATATTCACTCGCAGATTAATTCAGTGATGTTGAGTTAGGTTTATTGCTTTTTATTTCTTTCTTAGGACCTTTCATCTGAACTATGTAGAAATTCATAGCTTGAATAAAGGCATATGATTAATAAGCATAATAGCCTTTGAATAAAGGAGATTAATATGTTAAGGATTGAGTTTTGGATAGAAAAAACCCAAAAACCTCCAAAACACTGCTAAATTAGTTCTGAACTCTAACAGGAATATAATTGCAAAATTTGGAGCTAAAATTTGATTTAAATGTTACACTCAATGTATTTCTTAGGGTAATATTGAAATGATTCTTTAGAAAGTAAAATGAATATAGATAAAAAGCAAGGATTAAGATATGTTAATATCCGTTAATGATACTAAAGGCTCAATGACAATAAGGGATATAGTACTGATCCAGAGGAAATCACTTAACATTTCTGATATTTACACGCAGGTACCACTTTTAATTAGAACTGTTGAATGTAAGAAGGACAAAAAACCCTGGAATGTATGTATAGTGTATTTAGAAACCTAGGTAGGAAATTGAAGGTCTTAGGGACACAGGTGGTGGTTTAATTTCTTCTAATTGAAGGTTGGTACTTTGGAAGATAAAGAAGGAGCTAAGAAGTGAACAGCTGGCTCTGTAGATGGTGTCAAAGAACAGAATTTAGTTTTCTGGACCATGATGCATGATACTAAACTAATGCTCCTGGCAAAAGAAAGAGTACATCTAATGAAGAGTGGGAAGAACACGCTTGGCAGAAGACTTGCTGACCAGAACAAGAAGGCATTGATATATGAGTAGGGTAGAGAAAAAGGACCAAACAAGCTGTTAAATTATACCCTATGGAGGAAAACAAGCTGACTTAGGAAGAATAAAAATAGTAGAGAGATGATTAGTAAATTAAAAGTATAACAGGAAAGATAAAGGAGAAATGTTTGTGGCTTTATGTTTATAGCCATATTCACATAGTCTGGGTAAAGATAACCTTTTAAGTAAAAGGTAAATAATGCTTGAAGGATTTCATTATTACTTAGTGGGGATGAGAACCCTGGGTAGCTAAAGCTGCTTGACACTGAAATCCCAAGCTTTTATTGCTATTGCAAACACACTGTATAACCTAGAAGAACATGAGGCAGGGCCTAAAGAATTGGCCAGTGAATTCCCTGGTAAGAGAAACTCTGGAAAGGATTAGTAGTGATTCTCTATCAACAGTACTGTAGGGAGAGAAAACTGGCATTTTTCTAAAGAAAGACTTTTAAGTTTCTCCTTGTTGCTTCCACTTAGGCTGACATATCAACAATTTTCAATCCCAGGGAATGTAGAACGCAGCTCAAGTCTTGAGGGGGAGGGCAAAGTCCACATCCCTGTGATAAAGACTATGTAGCAAGAAAAGGATGATGATGATCAATCCAGAATAGTGGCCACTGGGAACGTGGTAAAGATGGATCTGGACTTAGGTAGCATCTGGTATTTCAGGTTCCACAGGTCTCCATGTGTGCCATGGGCTTGAGAGGTCAAAATCTAGCATGGAGTTTTGTAACTTTATTTTCCTACAGCTGCATTTCTTTTCTGAATTCTTATTGCCTTCTCAAGAGCAGAAAAATTAGTCTGCTTTTCTCCAGGTAAATACAGTCACATCACATTAATGACTTCAGCCTTTTTGGGTATAAACTATATAAAAGTCGGTGGTTGCTCAGATATTTTCAGGTTTAAAGTCCATCACATTTAGGATTTCTGAAACTGTTTACCTACCTCCCCAGCCTTGAGGCTCATTTGCCGGGGATGGGGATAGATCTATTGCTGCAACATCAATGGGAGAAGGAGGCATCTACTTGTGTGTCTTTCCTCTTCCTGACATGCGCAGTTGGCAAGTCATGATCTTCACTTACTGGTATCTGTCTCTGCATTTGCTCACATATCCAAGGCCTTATTATGGTCCTGACATGGATGGTCAGTATCACCTTACTCACAATCTGTCATGCCTCCACTCCCTACCAGCTTTCTCTGTCAATGTTCTTACCTGCTCAAAGGTCTGAGTCGGATTAAGCTGATTTTCTGTACTTCTCTTGGGGCTGTATGTACATGACTACTGTGACTGTTTTACTTCTGACATCAATTTCATTCCCTCTATTGTTTAGCCTTGCCATTGTTGGGAAGAGGACGTGGATGGGCTTTTTCTTGCAGAACTCCCACAGTCTTCTAGTCTTAGATCTCCAAATGTAAGAGTTTCCATTTCTGTTGCTTTTTATCCTACCTGTAATCTAGGCATGAATAAGGGAGAATTGTATGCTGTTAGGTATACCAATGTCTATTCCCTTGCTTTCCAAATTTCTTCCTTCAGTGGCTCTCTCACCCATTTTTGTTGGAGGTAGAGAATAAAAAACTTGCTTAGGTTTTTTTTTTCTTTTTTGACCAAGTTTGTCTTAATTAGCTTAATTAATACTTTAAAGCCCAGAAACTATTTTTATCCCTTCACCTTGATGACCTTAGTTCCTTGAGGCAATGCTCAATGGGGATGCTTCAAATATTTAAGAAATTGGCATTGAAGAAATAGATAATGTTTCATATCCTACTGCAAGTATGTTTTAATTCTAGTTAACTTCTATTCTGATAAGTTTGTATTAAAATCATGGACAAAAGGCTTCATAAGTATGCCTGCCTATAAACTTACATATTTCCAGAAGAGCATATTTATTGGGGAAAAAAACCTCCATTTATTAAATTTTCTAGAAAATTCTCCTAGCATTAGTGGAGCTGTTTTGAGAAAATGACTTAATCCCCCAAATTGTCAATTCCTTCATCTGTAAAACAGGAATAGTACATTGTACCCATTTAATAAAACTTTTCCAATGATTACTGCCTCAGTGCCTAAAATGTGCTAATTCCTCAATACTTGTCAGCAGTTTTCACTGAAATCTTGGTATCTTGGATACAAGTGCATTGCAGAGGGAAGATAAGAGAAACATGTAAATAGTTGAGAGAATATTTATAGTTAGCTGGAACAAATTGCCTTTCCCTCCTATCCACTAACTGTGTAGTGAGTGTTTGATGCATAGTAGTAGTTCAAATGAATACACCAATACTATATCTGTTTTAGTTATGTACATTTGTTTATATACATGTTTCTTTTCTTCCATGTCTAACAAAGCTAATGGAGCCTTAAAAAAGAAATCATGGAGGGATAACATTTTTAGGAAGGAAGTATAAAGAAAATGTTTACTTGAATGGTTGGCATTTAGAGTACTGATTGTGATACAGTAATCTGTGATATGAACAGTTTAAGGAAAGATGAATCCAATAGAGATGTCTATTTGATATAGATGTAGAATAGTCTTTTTGATTGCATGCAGAATTAATGAGATACCTAGAGAATCTCTTGAACCATTAGCTTTTATATTCTACCTTGAGACTTACCTGGGTCTCCGTGATCTAAGTTGTTGCTAAAGTAGTGGAGTTTCTGTGTGGAAATAGAGGTGGATGTTGGCACCAAAGTCTTGTAGTAGAGCAGGGTACCACAACTAATTACTTTCTCCCTACTTTGGGAATCCTAGCAATATTGAGGTGGGTATGGAAAACAGCCATAGTCCTGAAATATTCCAGGAATGACTTTAAATACAATATCCCTGTTTAGTTGACCAGGAGCCTCCCTTTTCAGGGTCTCAGGAGGAATGACCAAAATTATAGCTTTTTTTTTTTTTTTTAAACAATCACGGAACTTCTTAAGATGAAGTATGGCAGTTAGGGTTCTAGATGTAAGCAACAGGAACTGGCCATGGCTAAAAAATGAATTTGATAAAATGTTATTAGAGAGCTTGTGGAAACTGTAAGGAAGTGAGAGAAAGTTTGAAATACAGACTACAGCCAGGACCATAACCTAGATACAGTCCTAGGAACTGTCTAGCGCCAGGATAACTGATGATAGGGCTGGCAGAAGTGTATATATTATTGGCCTGGTGGATTGAAATACAAAATGAAATCATAAGACAACTTGAAATGCTCTTGAAAGTATTTTAAAGCCATAATGCCACTAGATTATATAAAGTTAAATGAATTAAATGGCGGTTATTTAAACAAAAAATAGAGCAATATGTACTATTGTAACTAGCATAATGTAGAAGTAATACTAAAATTATTTCTCACTTATAATCTTACTGTAAGATATCTCCTATTAAAGAGATTTTCTATTAAAGGGAGATAAATCCCTATTAAAGAGATTTTTTCTATTAAAAATTGGAACTATCTTTCAATTCAAATTGAATAACGTGTGGGAGTATAATATACATGATGTTTTGTATCCTGGTGCTTGACTTAATACAGACGTACATGATGTACCTAATACGTGATGTACTTTGGCTTATATCTGTACATACAATCCTATTTCATCATTTTGGAGGCTCTGTAGCATTTAACTGTTTGAAAACCACAATTTATCCAACCACTCTACAAATAATACTCAGTTTGTAATTAAACTTTTATACCATGTTTTAGGGAACATGCTCTTTCACATATATTTTAGGTACTAGTGTGAATCTCTATTGGCTGAATTCCTAGGAGTTCAACTATAGGGTTGAGGAGGGAGGCATTATTTAAAAACTTGAAATCTGTTACTAATTGGCTTCATAGATGGCTAGTCCACTTTGTAATCATAGCAACAGAACATGAGGGGGCCAAATTCCCCGTCACTTGGATGTATTTGCTATTATCTCAAGGTAATAATATTCAGAGGAATTTTACTTTCAGAGATGGCTGACTAGATTGATCAAGCTATTCTGAATTTTTATTCTCTCTCAAAATAACTGAAAACAGAGGGATAAGATCTAATCACATTTTTTATGTTCTAGGTTATTCTTCTAAAGCTTTTGTTAATGTCATTTGTTAAAAGAATTAAAGCATGGCACTAAACTGTAGGTGGAAAAAAAGGCTAACTTTTCAAAAATACTGGAGACGGAATAATCTGATAATCATTGTTATTAAATCAGATAAGTGTTTACTTTAAGAATGACTTAGTGCTTGAAATTTCAAGATAGGTTCTCTTTTTTAGTAAATTTAACAGAACATTAAAACAAATGTTTTCTTCTCTAAAAGGACAAAAAAATAGTCTTAAGAAATTTAACAGTGTTCTATACAAGTCTAATTGTTTTCCTTTGAAAATAACACGTTGGGTTGAAACTTTCCTGTCTAATGAAAAAGTAAAATGTAAAAAAGTAAATGCCATAAATAAGAGTTGTACAAATTGAGAAAGTGTAGGTATATATTATATAGAAATAGTTCAGCCTTTTCTCTATGTTAAACATTTCTCTTTTTAAAAAATTTATTTAAAAATCACATTAAACATTTTAATACCACTGGGTAAGCTGGCTGCTCATATTGGTTTTTATGTATAAATGTGATAATTCCACAAAAATAACTTTGATATTGTGCTGAAATATAATTTTCATTGATGTAGTCAATTATACATCCCACACAGGGATCAGCATATGTGCTAATTGCATCTGGTGTTTCATTTGCCTTTATATTTTAGCAACAAAAATGAGAATTTGATAAAGGAAAAAAAATCAACCTTTTCAAGTGGTTACCTATTCAATTTTGAGTTTGATTTTTCATTTTATCTTGAGAATAAACATTAGAAAGGAGACAGATCATTGGGATAAACACTTTGAGAATCTTGTTTATTGTACAGTTTGGCACATCTTTTGGGTGCAATTCCTACAAGGATAAAAATGACACACATTGAAAAGAGAAGCTGTTTTTAGGGTCACATTATCTGTTACAACTCTTGGAAGCAGGGGAGAAAAGTACGTTCAGGATTTGTTTTAAATACAGTATTGTTTTGAAGAGGATTATGATCATAGTTATAACTGTTGGAGGTAAATTTTCATAAGACCATACTCTGGTTTCATGGTGTAGACTATGATGGTGTAGTGGGAAGAAATTGACTTGAATTCCATAAGCACCTGGATTATAATACTGGTTCTCTTGCTACCCACCAGCTGAGTGGACTTAGGTCAGTTTATTGAGCCTCAGTTTCTTTATCTCTAAAATGGAGTTAATAATACATGCTGTAAAGGGTTGGTGTAGGTTTTGGGAAAACACATGTAAAGCACTTTAGGTAGTATCTGGAAGGTATTCAATGTTAGTTTTCTTTCTTCCAATATTAAATCTTTCATGCCAGTGAATCAGTTTTCTTGAGCCTATTAAGTATTTTTCTATCTCTATATCAAAGCAGAGATCCTTACAGAAGAATTACTGTATCCTCTATGAGCTTCAGGAAAGAAATTTACTGAAGCCTCAGGAGTTTTTGGGTCTCTACTGGTTTCTCCACCAGTCATGTTTTATGTAAATAATCTTAATATTGTTAGTGTAGATGTCATGCTTTAATTTGCTACTTAAAGGACCTCTTGATCTAAAACTGCATATGATTTTTATGTTCCTATTATACTAAATGTTACCTTAAGAAAAAAGAGATTCAAATTTTCTTTTATTCATGAACCTAATAATTATAACATGGCATTAAGATAGTTGCAACAGTTCTTTTACAAATTATTTCAGAATCGTGATTTTATTTTTTCTATCTTATGAATATTCAACTGTTCATAAGCACCATTGTCCTGTTTATCTGCTGTGTATCAGATTACTGTACAGAGTAGGTCCCCTACGAATTGGTTTTTCACCACTTTCATTTCTTTGTTGATCTCTTGTTACATCTTTATAGCATTAGTCCACAGAGGCTGCTCAAAATATTCTTCATTGTCCTCAAGAACTGAATCCCACCTTTGCCCTACTTACTCTCAAAAGATCATCTTGCTGCTCTTTCAAACTGCCCCTATCCTTTCAATCTATCCTGTGCTACATTTCATACATCACACACCTGATGGGACGCTCAATGAATGTTTACCATTGAGTGAAGAAAATTTTCCCAAAGTGTACTTTCAATCATAAATTTGATAAAGAATCTTTAGCTTCTTGTTTATTATGAAATGATCTTAAAGCTCTTCAGCCTTGTATCCCTCCAGATACCTTTTCTCACTTATTTGGTGAAATGTAGAGCAGAACACAGTGTAGAATTCTGAAAGTTTGCATATTATTCCAAGTTGTAAAATTGTATTTTGTGTTCTCCAAAAAACTATAATACTGCTGTCGTTCATCCATACCAAACTCAAACACTAATGAAAAATATAGAAGAAGTAATTACAACAGTATGTCTGAGGCTTCATGGCTATGTTAGATTTCAGTTTTTTTTTTTTTTTTTTTTTTTTTTTTCTGGTTAGGTACCTTCCTACTCTAGTCTTCATTATATTAACTTCATATTGTCTGTATTCTAATGTTGAGGCCAGATCTCACATTTTAAGATAGAAAATATCTTAGTCCCCCCCCCCTTTTTTTTTATTATCAGGAAAGAACTTAAAAGAATGTAACAGAATACAGGACACATGTGAACACTTAGGTGCCAGATGGTGTTCCTTTTTGCAAGAATGATTTCATTTTCCCAGAAATACAGTGATTATTATTTCTGTTTTCTAGAGTAGGTCATGGATCCTTTAGGACCTTAGGCTGTTTGCTCATGGCCACACAGCCAATAAGTGGCAGAAGCATGATGTGAACTCAGATTCTCTTGCCACCAAGTACAGATTTTCTCTTCCACACATGCTGCAAAATAACTTTCACAAATACTGGAATAGATTACCCATCTAGGAATATGAGTGGGAAAGCATTAACATTGCAGGTCATACCCTTTTGATTTTTTTTCCCCTTCTATAATTTGAAGTCTGCTGAAATCTGGTGAGTGGCTCTTGAGGAATTTTTCACAGCTGCTCTCTTCTTTCTGGTATTTGTGACTCAGTGGGTGACCATTCCTGTCTGAAAGTCTTAGCACTGTCCTAAAGAATTCATGCATATGTTGGTCAGTGAGCATACCTGGGTCACTGCTGCTATCTCCCCCACTGAATTTGCATTTGGAGTGATTTCTTTTTTCTTTTATTAAAAGATTTTTTTATTGTTCATTTTTGAGGGAGAAAAGAGCATGAGTGGCGGGGGTGGTGGTGGTGGGGGGACAGAGAGGGAGACACAGAAACTGAAGCAGGCTCTAGGCTCTATGCTGTCAGCACAGAGCCCGATGTGGAGCTTGAACTCACGAACCCTGAGATCATGAGTTGAGCTGAAGTCAGACGCTTAACTGGCTGAATCACCCAGGTGCCCCTAGAGTGATAATTTCTAAGCTAAAACTTGGAGAAACAGGTCTGAGCAGGTGACTTACAATGTCTGTTTTGCAATCTAGTTCTCCATTTCTTACATAGTAGAAATGCTGGAATGGTTGTTCCTGGGATAAAGACAATATCAAATGAGAGACTGAATCTTTTTGCAAGTCATGTTACAAAGGGCTAATCACTATAGATCACTTGTGTGTGTGTGTGTGTGTGTGTGTGTGTACACACACACACACACACGAAATAGAAATGAAAAGGAACAACCCCAGAAAAAATGGGCAAGGATATGAAAAACACAAATCACTAGAAATACCACTTAATTAAGCATTTGAAAAGATGTCCAGCCTCACTTGCAGTATGAGTGAAAATTATATCATGGTAATTAGCCATTTCTTAACTATCAAATTGGGAAAAGAACAGAAGTTTGAAAATCTCTTGGACATGTAATTTCTAGGAGTGCAAAATGGTATACCACCTATGGAAGAAAATTTGATAATTTCTAATATTACAAATGTCTTAATCCTTAAATGTGACAATCTTCTAAAATGCCTATTACAGATACACCTGGATAGGTACAAAATTTCATGTATGCCAGGTTATTCATCGAGTTTCTACTTGATACCTAGGTTGTTTAGCAGAAGAACTGGTTGAGTAGACAGAGTTCCACGTAGTGGAATATGATACAATTTTAAAAAAGAACAAAGACATTCTTGAGGCACCTAGGTGGCTCAGTAAGTTGAGCCTTCAACTCTTGGTTTTGGCTCAGGTCATGATCATGGTTTCATGACATCTGAGCGCCACGTCTGGCTCCATGCTAGCAGCACAGAGCCTGTGTGGGATTTTCTTTCCCTCTCTCTCTGCCCCTCCTCTGCCCACACTCTCTCAAAAGCAATAAATAAACTTAACAAAAAGAAGAATGAGGACATTCTCTATTACTGATAAGAAGAGGATATATTCTTACAAAATCATTTGGGAAAGCAGCAAGCAGAATAGTATATGTTGTATATTGATTCTTGAGTAAAGTAAGTGGAGGAAAATATTCTTACAAAGATAAGACACTTAGGAAAAAGTTACCTATAAAGGGTGAGAAGGAGGGCACAGTAAGGGAAGCAACACTTCTTTCTGTATTTTTCCATGTAGTTGTAACTGGAAGCATGTAATGCATTACCTGTTACAAATACAACACAGATTAACAAATCCCTGATACTGAAGGTAAATACAAATAAATCTACTTGGGTATTGAATTAATATTACCACATGGAGAGAGGTTTTGTTTCTAGCAACATTAGAATATATATATTTTGACGATACATGCTTAGTGGGTATAGATTCTAAGGACAAAAAGAACTATAAATATACTTTAAACATTATTCAGTAGTTTAATCTCTTTAAACTTTATATAATTATAAATCACAACTGTAAGAAATAGTTCCTCCTTCATGCAGTTTTCTGTAGTGGTAATACTTTGTGTAACTATAATATCACAACTCGAAAATTGATAGTAACACAACCTACCAGCTTTGCTCACATTTCACCAGTTTTACATGCACTCCTATGTGTGCATTTGTGATTATGCAACTACTTTATAGTCAAAGCTTTCTCTCTTACCTGATAATCACTAATCTCTTTTCTATGTCTCAATTTGTCCTTCCAGATGTTCTATAAATGAAATTATAGTATATATCCTAGGAGATGGGCTTCGCTAAGCAGTATGATTCATTTGAGATAATCCAAGTTGTTTCATGTATGAATAGTTCATTCCTTTTTATGACTGAGTAGTATTCCAAAATATGGGTATACCACAGTCTGTTTATTCACCTGTTGAAGTACATCTGGGTTGTCTTTTGTTGTTGTTGTTGTTGTTGTTGTTGTTGTTGTTCTGTCAAAAATAAACCTGATATGAACATTTATGAGCAAATTTTTCTGTGAATGTAATTTTCACTTTTTCTGGGATAAATGCTGGGAGAACAACTACTGGGTTATATGCTAAGTGTGTATTTAGTTTTGTAAAAAACTGTCATATTCTTTCTTAGAGTGGCTTTATCATTTTACATTCCCAGTAGCAATGTATGAGTAATCCTATTTTTCTACATCCTTTTTAGTGTAATTCAGTGTTAATCACTAACTTATCTTTTTATTTTAGCCATTCTGACAAGTGTATAATGATACCTTATTGTGATGTTAGTTTGCAGCTAACAACAGCTAATGATGTTGAAAATCTTTTCATGTGTTTGTATGCCATCTGTATATTTTCTTCAGTAGAATGTCTTGATATTTTTTGCCCATCACCTAACTGGATTTTTTTTCTGTTGAGTTTTGGGACTTTATATTTTCCACATACAAGTCTTTTGTTGAATATGAGGTTTACAAGTACCTTCTTTCAGTTTGTAGCTTATCTTTTCATCATCCTTCTTACAGGATCTTTTGGAAAACTTACCTTTTTTTTTTTTTTTTTTTTCCTTTGTGGATATTTTTTTGTGTTAAGAATTCTTCACCTAGCCCTAGGGACTTAAGATTTTCTACTTTTTTCCATAAAAGTTTTGTAGTTTTACATTCAAATCTGTGGTCATTTTTGAGTAAAGATCATTTTGTGTAACAGATAAAAGGTTTAGGTCATTTTTTTTTCTTGCTTATGGATTTACAACTGTTCCTGCAGCATTATTGAAAAGGCTGTTCTTCTTCCATTGAATTACTTTTATACTTTTGTCAGATAAGTTGGGTGTATTTACACGGGTTTGTTTCTGGGAGCTCAGTTCTGTTTCATTGATCTGCATGTCTCTTCTTCTGTCCGTACAATGCTGTCTTGATTATTGTAGCCATGTAGTGAGTCTTAACTTTGGGTAATTTTTTCCATTCTATTTTTTTTTTTTTGAATAATCTTTTACCTAGCCTAGGTCCTGTCTCTACAAGTTTTAGAATAGTTCTATCTACAAAAACCATGCTGGACAGTTTAACTTTTAAAAAGTAATTTGTTAGAATGATACTTTTAAAAATACTATTGGATAAAAACATAAATATATTAAGATAATATAATGAAAGTCTTTTAGTGTAAGTTACAACATGTACACATGAAAAATAAAAGGAGTAAAACATTAATGTTGAAATTGCATTACATGTATAATACAAAGTCATGAATTTTAAATCTATAGCTATGTCTGCTGAAATTGCTTCTAAGTAACAATTATCATCCATAGTAACAATAATCAGCCATAGAACCAAGGCTGTGTTCTCTCATAGTGTTTTTCCTCCTTAGGAAAATGTTGGATTTGAAATGTAGGTCATGGAAATTCCAAGGTGGTGTTGAAGGCTCCAAAGATGAATAAAGTAATGTTAAAGAACACAGGAGCCAACTCAAAGGTGCTCCCAATGACCAAAATATATATGAGAGAATAATAATTAAATTTTTTTTAATGTTTATTTTTGAGAGAGAGAGAGAGAACGAGCACGAGTGGAGGAGGGACAGACAGAGAAGGAAGCACAGAATCTGAAGCAGGCTCCAGGTTCCCAGCTGTCAGCACAGAGCCCACATGTACTCCAAAATCATGACCTGAGCTGAAGTTGGACACTTAACCAACTGAATCATCCAGGTGCCCTTATGAGAGAATAATTATTAAAACTGTTGGAATTAAACTGACTTTTCAGAAATCATTGAGAGAGAATGTTGGTGAGGGTGTAGAGAGAATGAGAGAGTACACCATAGAAATTAATTTATCATTTGAAGATATTATTAAACCAACTTGTTCCTTTGAAAAACAGAAATAAAAAGAGAAGATCTAAACATATTTTTCCTGCCTTTGTGTACCTGAATTTTAGGCTTAACTAATAGCCTCATTCTAATTTAGAAAATGATCATTTTGCAATCTTTATTAGAATCCGAGCTTATGCAAGGATTAGCAATAGTATTAAAAGCATCAGTTGAGGGGTGCCTGGGTGGCTCAGTTGGTTAAGCATCTGACTTCAGCTCAGATCATGATCTTTCAGTTCGTGAGTTGAAGCCCTGTGTCGGGCTCTGTGCTGACAACTCAGCCTGGACTCTGTATCAGATTCTGTGTCTCACTCTCTCTGCCCCTCCCCTGCTTATGTTCTATCTCTCTCTCAAAAATATATAAACATTAAAAAAAGCATTGATTGGTTGAATGGCTGATGGGGAAATAAATGTTTGTATGTTGTCTGTGGCTGGGAGAATAATGCCTCCCTCACCCCCTGGGGTATTCTTGTCATAATTCCTGGGGTCTGTGAATACGTTACCCTTCATAGTAAAAGGGATTTTGCAGATGTAATTAAGGGAACTTATAAGGGGAAGTTGGTGCATCGGAGTCAGAGATGTGATAAAAGAAGCAGAGGTCAGGGTTTATGAGCCAAGGAAAGCAGATAGACTTCAGAAGCTGGAATAGTCCAGACCTGCCTGACCCATTTTGACCATCTGACTCCAGAACTATAAGACACTGAATTTGTGTCATTTTAAGCTATTAAGTTTGCCATAATTTGTCGTAGCAGCAAAATAAACTAATAGTATCAAAGTTATACTAGCCAGCTTACTTTCTGCAGTTAGACAATGGAGGGATCAGGTTGTCATTATATTAATCCAGTGGTCATTCTTACTGTGACTTGAAATTGACCAAGTTCTTAGATTGAATGTGAAGCTAACTGTAAATACAGGGTCTAGAGAAATAGGCTAAAATGATCCTGACAAATCCAAGAAGTATAAGACAACTGGCCTAAACTCTTTAAGTGGGAAATGAAGAAAGGACAGAGTTGCCATTAACTACATTTGGGAAGATTGAGGACAGAGTCCATTTGGAAGAGCAGTTGGGAAGAGGTTTTGGATGTGTTAAGTTTGGGATACTTGTTAGAAATCCAAGTGGTTATGTCAATAGTTAAACATGTAAGTGAATTCAGAGAAGAGGCCCAGGTTGCAGATATATATGTGGGAGTCACCAATTTTTAGTATTTAAAGCCATGAAGAGAGAGGAGATCAAGAAGAGGGAGAATGGAAATTGAGAACATGTCTAAGGACATTACTGTGACCTTCCAACATTAACAGATGTTGAAATAAGGAAGCTGAAAAGGGACTGAGAATCTGCCAGTTATGTAGGAGGGCCTCTAGGAGATTGTGTTGTTCAGAAAACCAAATATAGTTAAGTGCTGACCAGGAAGGAAGTGATCAACTATGTCCAGTTCTTATAAAAATGACCAGTGACACATGTGCTTTTGGAGCATGCTTTTACATACAACTTTGTGAGATTGATCCTGGACGATAGGGTAAATCTAGACCATCTACGGTGCTTTAAAATCCATCATGTGAGTATCCCTTCTCAATTTTTTTAATCTGTTGATCACTATTTTACTCATAAAAAGGTTCTATGAGCATTCTTGTAACATGTCATTGTGCATGTGTTAAAGGGTTTTTTAGGGGCTCCTGGGCGGCTCAGTCAGTTGAGTGTCGGAGTCTTGTTTTCAGTTCAGGTCATGATGTCACAGTTCGTGGGTTTGAGTCCCCCATTGAGCCCCATGTCAGTCTCCATGCTGACAGCACGGAGCCTATTTGAAATTTTCCCTCTCTCCATGCTCTTACCCTGTTCGCGTGTGTGCTCTCTCTCTCTCTCTCTCTCAATGGATAAACTTTTTTTTTTTTTCCCATATAGAATATGCCTAGGGAATTGTAGGTTTATAGGTAATGGATACTTCAACCTAACTATATATTGCCAATTGCTTTTCAAAGTGATAATATGAATTTACATTATCACAAGCAGTATGAAGTTTTTATCCTTCATTAACTATTAATATATTTGTAAAATGTTGCCAAATTAATAAGTGTATAATGGAATTTTATGTTTTAATTTGAATTTTCCTTATTAGGGAGGTTGAGTATTCTTTTCATATTTGGGTTTCCTCTATGCTATACTCTAACTACCAGTATATTTTGCCTTTATTTTTATCTGGTTGATTGTCTCATAAAAATTGTGTAGGAGGTATTTATGTACTCTGGGTATTCCTTTTTGAATACGTGCATTGCAAGTAACTCCTTAGAATCTAGATCATAGCTACTCTTCTCTGTTGTATAGGGTCATATAAAAAAAAATTTAAGTTTTTGTGTAGTTGAAATATCCCATATTTTAGTCTGTTGCTGCATTTGTGAAATATAGCTAATAGTGTCTACGTCACATTGTAGTGATGTTGCAATGAAATAATGTATGCAGAGCACTTAATACATAATTCTAAGAGTTTGGCTCATGATATGAGCTGCATAACTCTTTATAGTTATTATCATTGTATCTTTTATTATGCAAAGAGCTGCTGGGTGAAGAAAAATAATTTTATATGTGGGACAGGAGAATGAAATGACTATACTGACTTGTAATTCTAACTATCCTATATCATTCTCCAGTTCTCTGTAAAGGCAAGTTCTGGGCCAATGTCAGTCCAATACTACCCTGGCTTAATTAGTAACTTAATATAATGGTAAATCTTATTATTTGGTAGTCGAATTTTTCTCACTTTGATCAGGTTTTCCCCCTTCAACATTAGTTATTTGTGCCTTTTTTTCTTTGCAATATGAATTTTAAAATAAAAATGTTCAGTGTGTGTGTTTGTGTGTTTGTGTACAACCTGAGAAAGAAATGGTTTGTGCCAAAGATGGAAATTCATTTTGATAATGCAAATAAATCAGTACAAGTTACTACACCCTTGCATATGAATTAGATAGAAATAATGGACATCAAGGACAATAAAGTTGGAGGAAAGACTTAAACTTACATGAAACAATTTTAGGTTGCCATCGTGTGATCAGGTTTTGTTTTTGTTTTTCTTATCAGCAGTTCAGATATAAACAGAAACCTCGAATGATCTAACAATATAGGAGTCAAACTATTTAGAAGATCTTTAAGACTAATGTATAAATAAGTCAGCTAAGTGACAAATTTAGGTAAACTGATTTTTAGCCTATTTCTATAGTTGTTAAACCATTAAAAATATATTAAAATGGCATTTTAAGGCAACAACCAATTTAATTTTATGTATAAACAGTATATCTTATGTGGCCCTAACATTAAGGAGACAAACAGAAGTCTCAATACTGGATTTTGAACTCTTCTAGATTTTGAGGAATTTATGATCCCTTCATGCATATCATTTAGAAAGTTGGAACATCACATAGAACTTAACAACAATGAATAGATTATACCCTGTCAGCAAAAGTTGATCATCTTTTAATGTTTTTCTGATCTTTTTAGAAATATTAAATATATTAAAAAGAAAAGACTTTCCAAAATTTCTGTAGCCATTGTTTAGAAGACAAGATGATCTTCAAATGGAAACGAATTCATAATTTCTGGTTTAGCTCTTAAAAAAGTTCTGTATGAATCTTCATTTTAAATGTAAATTCATGGGGGCACCTGGGTGGCTCAGTTGGTTTAGCATCTGACTTTGGCTCAGGTCATGATCTCACAGCTTGTGGGTTTAAGCCCTGAGTTGGGCTCTGTGCTGACAGCTCAGAGCCTGGAGCCTGCTTCAGATTCTGTGTCCCTCTCTCACTCCGCCCCTCCCCTACTCACACTCCGTCTCTCTCTCTCAAAAATCAACATTAAAAAAAATTACATGTAAATTCACTATTAGGCTTTGCTTTTGTAACAATTAAAATATAACCTGGACACGCTTAACCACACATTTAAAATGTACAACTCTGAGTTTCGACGATGTACACACTTGTACCACTACCACTACAACCAAGATACTACACATTCCTCTTACCCCTAAGAGGTTTTGTGCCTTTTTGCCATTCTTGCCCCCTCCATCCCTGTTCCCAGGCAACCACTCGAGATGAGCACCAATATCATCGAGAAGTTCAATGGTAGCTCTCCTCCTTAGGTCAGGGCTGATGGTAGGAAATGCTATTAGAGAATTGGACTCCCTGATGGCAGTATGATGACAGGATCCAAAAAGAATTGAAACATGATGGCAGCCCTTTACCATCTGAAGCATGTTGGAGGCAGTTATCATAATGCATAGCAAAATCTAAATCACAGGGGTCACTTATGAGGTAAAATGTATTACAGTAGAGATGGCCTGGTAGATGCCTCCCAAACTGCCTAACTCAGACAAAGTAGTAAGTAAAAAAACAGTATCTCATTCTGGAAGGTGGGTGGAGAAATGGTAGAGATGAGTGCCACCATCTTCTAGACTGAAAGAGAATGCAGATAATGGTTCTCATCTCCTCAATTGGCCCATCTTATCACTGTGAAAACTGACTTGATCCTGGAAGTGTCCGTGAACCTCCAACCAATTCAACTAAACAGTTACTGCAGTGGCATGGATGTGGTGGTATGTTTGCTGTTCGCTTATGGTAGGTAGATAGTAACTGATCTAGTGAATGCATTCTTGGTCATGCTTCTCAAGGAAGATGATCAAAAGCAGTTTATATTCATGGGGAATGAACAAGACTAAGCATTGATAGTCTTGCCTATGGCCATGTTAACTCTATTGGTTTATGTTGAAATAGAGTTTGAAAAGATTTGGACTATCTAGTTACTCTGTAAAATACCACTTTAGTCTTTTATGCCAGTCACATTGGGTTAATTGAGCCAGATAATTAAAAAAGGGTGAATATATTGGATGCCTTTGTTTTCTAGAGGGTAGGTAGAAAAACATACATTTTCTAGAGGATAAAAAGATAAACCTTGTGGAAGTTCAGGTGCTTGGCCCATCAAGCCAAGTTGTTAGCCATCTAGTTGTTAGATATCTAGTGGTCTGGATCATGCTGGGAATTCTGTTCAAAAGAAAAGGACAAATTGTTGCATCCTTCACCTTGTATTCATAAGAAATAAGCACAATGCCTGGTGGGCATTTACATTCTGAATACAAACTATATTCTATGCTTGAGAATACATCACTGACTTATTTATCAAGTGACATTGATGGCTGTCTACCTTAAGCTGGGCCTGGAGCAAGAAAAGGCTCTTACCAGATTTGGTCTGTGATACAAATAGCCCTGCACTTGGAATGTACTACCCAGTGGACATTGTAGTATTACAGGTTCGGTGGTGGGAAAGGGAGTTTGTCAAGCTTCAATAGGAAAATCAAAATGCATACCCTTATTGTTTTGAAGGCCGTATCATCTATAGCAGAGAATTATACCATTGACTATAAGAACTCTCCTCTACCCCCTGGTGGATTTAGATGTGGGATGAGTGAGAAGTGCTGACAAGAACCACATATGTCTATCTTTTGCCAAGTCTGTTTAGTAAAGTCATATTAGTAATTTGCTGCCAGCCATGCTGGTAATATTTACACAAGGGAAATTGGAAATGCTGTAAATCAGGGCCTTCTTTGATCTGGAGGACCATTTTATGTATGTATGTATTTTGAAGTGTTTAATTCCAGTTATTTAACATACTGTTTAATATTTCAGGTGTATGATATAGTAATTCAACACTTTGATACATCACTGTGTGCTCATCATGACAAGTGTACTCCTTAATCTCCATTATCTATTTAACCCATCCTCTTACACTCATCCCCTCTGGTAATTATCAATTGTCTATAATTAAGAGTCTGTTTCTTGATTTCTCTCTCTCCCACTTTCTCTCTTTCTCTTATTTTTCCCTTTGCCTATTTGTTTTGTGTCTTAAATTCCACATACGAGTGAAATCCTATGGTATTTGTCTTTCTGACTTTTTTGCTTAGCATTATACTCTCTAGCTGTATCCATGTTATTGCAAATGTCAACATTTCATTCTTTTTATGGCTGAATAATTCATTGTGTGTATATATAACATATGTTATGCAATATTCCATTATATATTTGTGTATGTGTGTCTATATATGTGTCCATATATGTGTATGTGTGTGCATGTGTGTCTATATATGTGTCTGTGTGTTGATATATATATGTGTGTGTGTGTGTGTGTGTGTGTGTGTGTGTGTGTGTGTGTTGGGGTGTGTTGATGTGTGGGTGTGTGTTTTGGGGTGTGTGTTGAGGTGTGGGTGTGTGTTTAATGTTTGAGAGAGAGAGCGCGTGAGTGGGGAAAATACAGAGAGGGGGACAGAAGATCAAAGGCGGGCTCTGTGCTTACAGCAGAGAGCCCAATGTGGGGCTGAAACTCATGAGTTATGATACCTCATTGTAGTTTTGATTTGCATTTCCCTGATGATGAGAGACGTTGATCATCTTCTCATGTGTGTGTTGGCCATGTGTGTGCCATCTTTGGAAAAATGTCTCTTCAGGTCCTCTGCTCATTTTTAATCCAACTGTTTTTTGTTGAGTTGTAGGAGTTCTTTTTGTATTTTGAATATTAACCCCTTATTGGATTTATCACCTGCAAATATCTTCTCCCATTTTGAAGTTGCCTTTTTTGTTGTTTCCTTTGCTGTGCAGAAGCTTTTTATTTTGATGTACTCACAATAGTTTATTTTTGCTTTTGTTTCCCTTGCCTTAGGAGTTATACCTAGAAAAATGTTGCTGTGGCTGATGTCACAGAAATTACTGCCTGTGTTCTTTTCTAGGATTTTTATGATTTCAGGCTTCACATTTCTGTGTGTAATCTACTTTGAGTTTACTTTTGTGTATGGTGTTAGAAAGTCTAGTTTCATTCTTTTACAAGTAGCTCTCCAGTTTTCCCAGAACCATTTATTGAAAAGACTTTTTCCCATTGTTTATTCTGCCTCCTTGTCTTAGATTAACTGAGCATATAATTGTGGAGTAATTTGTGGGGTCTCTGTTCAGTTCCATTTGTCTATGTGTCTGTTTGTGTCAGTACTGTACTGTTTTGTTTACTACACCTTTGTAGTATCTTGAAATCTGGAATTGTGATCCTTCAAACTTTGTTCTTCTTTCTCAGGATTGCTTTGGCTATTTGAGGTCTTCTTTAGTTTTATACAAATTTTATTCTGGTTTTGTGAAAGATGTTGTTGGTATTTTGATAGGGATTGCATTGCATCTATAGACTGCTTTGGGTAATATGGACATTTGAACAATATTTTTCCAATCCATGAGTATGGAATATCTTTCCATTTGTGTCATTTCAATTTCTTTGAGCAATGTTTTATAGTTTTTGGAGGCCAGGTCTTTCACCTCCTTAGTTAAATGTATTCCTCAGTATTTTATTCCTTTTGGTACAGTTACAAATGGGGTTATATGCTTAATTTCTCTTTATGCTACTTCATTATTAGTGTATAGAAATGTGATGGATTTCTGTATGTTTATTTTTGTATCCTGTGACCTTACTGAATTCATTTATCAGATCTAGTAGTTTTTTTGTGGAGTCTTGAGGACTTTCTACGTACTTCATCATGTGATGTGCAAATACTGAAAGTTTCACTTGTTCCCTTTTTGTTGTTGTCGGCTTTGGCTAGGACTTCCAAAATATGTTGAATGAAAGTGATAAGAGTAGACATTCTTGTGTTTCTGATCTTCGGGGGAAACCCTCTCAGTATTTCGTCATTGAGTATGATGTTAGCTGTGGATTTTTTCATATATGGCCTTTGTTATGTTGTATATTCCCTCTAAACCTATTTTGTTGAAAGCTTTTTATCATGAATGGATGTTGAATCTTGAGAAATTCTTTTTCTGCTTCTGTTGAGATGATCATATAGTTTTTATCTTTTGTTTAGTTGATGTGTAGTATATGATGTTGATTTGCAAATATGGAGCCATTCTTGCATCCTGATCATGATGAATGATTTTTAAAAAATTTATTGTTGGATTCAGTTTGCTAATATTTCATTGAGGATTTTTGCACTCATGTTCATCAAGAGATATTGGCCTGTATTTCTCTTTTTGTTGTGTATTTATCTGGTTTTGGAATCAGGGTAATACTGGCCTCGTATAATGAATTTGGAAGCTTTCCTTCCTCTTGTATTTTTTGTAATAGTTTGAGGAGAACAGGAATTAACTTCTTTAAATGTTGGGTAGAATTCACCTGTGAATTTGTCTGGTCCTAGAATCTTATTTTTTGGTAGTATTTTTGATTAACAGTTCAATTTTATTACTTGTAATCAGTCTGTTCAGATTTTATATTTATTCCTAACTTAAGTTTTAGAAGATTGTGTGTTTCTAGGAATTTATCCATTTCTTCTACGTTGTTCAGTTGGTTACCATATACTACTACTTATGACTCTCTTATAATTTTTCATTTCTGTTCTATCAATTGTTACTTTTGTTTCTGATCTTATTTATTTGGGTCCTTTCTATTTTCTTGAGTCTGGCTAAAGGTTTGTCAATTTTGTTCATCTTTTCAAAGAACTAGCTCTTGGTTTCATTTCTTTTTTCTATTATATTTGTAGTCTCTATGTCATTTATTTCTCCTCTGATCTTATTTCCTTTCTTTTACTCACCGTGGGTTTTGTTCGTCATTTTGTAGTTCTTTTAGGTGTAAGGTTAGATTATTTCCTTGTTATTCTTGAGGTAAGTGTGTATTGCTATATACTTAACTCTTAGAACTGTTCTTATTGTGTTCTAGAAGTTTTTGGCTATTGTATTTTCATTTTCCTTTGTCTCCATGTATTTTTGATTTGTTTTTTCTTTGATTGCCTCATTGATACACTAGTTGTTTTGTTTAGTCTCCAGGTGTTTGTGTTTTTTCCAGTTCTTTTTTTCTTGTGACTTATTTGTAGTTTCATATTATTGTGGTCAGAAAAGACACATGGTATGATTTATATGCTAAATCTATTGAGGCTTGTTGGATGGTCTAATATATGAACTACCTGTGGAGAATGTTCCATGTGCACTTGAATGTATATTCTGTTTTTGGATAGAATGATCTGTATATATCTGTTATGACCATCTGGTCCAATGTGTCATTCAAAGACATTGTTTCCTTACTGATCTTCTGTCTGGATGATGTAGCTATTGATGCAAATGGAGTGTAAAAGGCCTGTACTATTTTTGTATTACCATCCACTTCTTTCTTTATGTCCATTAATATTTGCTTTATGTATTTAAGTGATCCACTGTTAGGTGCATAGATATTTACAATAGTTTTTTCCTTTTGTTGGATTGATCCCTTTATCGTTATGTAATGCCCTTCTTTGTCTCTTACAGTCTTTTATTTTAAAATCTACATATTATAGGCAAAGTAGCTTTTTTTCTTCTTCTGAATTTGCATGATGAATGTTTTCCCATCCCTTCACTTTCAGTGTGTATGCATTTTTAGGTTTGAGGTGAATCTCTCCAAGCAGCATATAGATGGGTCTTATTTTATTTTTATTTTTTTAACATATTCTGCCACTTTGTTGATTGGAGTATTTAGGCCATTTACAGCTAAAGTAATTATTGATAGGTATATACTTATTGGCATTTTAAAAATTTGTTTTCTGGTTGTTTGTGTAGTTCTTCTTTGTTCTTTTTCTCTTGCTCTTTCTATGTGATGCATAAGTATCTATGGCATTTTGTTTGGGTTTATTTATTTTTTGTGTATCTGTCATAGGCTTTGAGTCTGTGATTACCATGGAGTTGATAAATAACATTCTAAGTAAATAGTAGTACATATTAATTTGGTCATTTAAGTTCAAACACATTCTAAAAAATTTTTTTTTTATCTTTATTTTTCCTCTACCCTTTCTCTTTCCTTTTTACTCCCTTCTCCTCTTTTTATGTATATATTATCATATTTCACCTCTTATTCATATTTTTCTTATGTCTAATTATGGCCATTTCTTTTCTACTTAAGTCCCTTTAACATTTCTTGTAAGCCTGGTTTAGTGGTGATACACTCCTCTTATTTTTTGTTTGGAAATTCTCTCTTTCTCCTTCAACTATTAATGATAACCTTGCCTAAGAATATTCTTGGTTGTAGGTTTTTTCCTTTCAGCACTTTGAATATATATCATGCTACTTCCCTTGTGGCTTGTAAAGTTTCTGCTAAAAATCAACTGATAGCCTTATAGCTTTCTCCTTGTAGGTAATATTTCATTTCTGCCTTGCTGCTTTTAAGATTCTCTTTATTTTTATTTATTTGTTTTAGTTTCAGAGAGTGAGCACTAAAGGGAGAGAGAGAAAATCTTAAGCAGGCTCCATGCTCAGCAAGGAGCCCAGTGTGGGGTTTGATCCCATGACCCTGAGATGATGACCTGAGCCAAAATCGAGTCAGTAGTATTCCATTGTGTATATAAGCCACATCTTCTTTATGCTAGTTGGCAGTGAGAAAGAATGAAATCATGCCATTTGCAGCAATGTGGGTGGAACTGGTAGGTATTATACTAAGTGAAATAAGTCAGAGAAGGACAGATACCATATGTTTTCACTTATATGTGGATCATGAGAAACTTGACAGAAGACCATGGGGGAAGGGAAGGGGAAAAAATAGATACAGAGAGGGAGAGAGGCAAACCATGAGAGACTCTTCAATACAGAGAACAAATTGAGGGGTGATGGGGGGGATTGGGAAGAGGGGAACATGGGTGATAGGCATTGAGGAGGGCACTTGTTGGGATGAGCACTGGGTGTTGTATGTAAGCGATGAACCATCCCCAAAACCAAGAGCACACTGTACACACTGTATGTTAGCCAATTTGACAATAAATTATATTAAAAACAAAAACAAAAACAAAAACAAGAGTTGGATGCTTAACTGACTGAGCCACATAAGCTTCCCAACATAGTCTTTACCTTTAACCTCTGACATTTAAACAACTATGTGCTGTGGTGTGGATTTCCTAGGTGTCATCTTGTTACGGAGCTTTCTGTGTTTTTTCGACTTGGATGAACATTTCCTTATCTAGATTAGGGAAGTTTTCATTTATTATTTCTTCAAATAAGTTCTGTACATTTTGTCTCATCTTCTGGGATCCCTGTAATTGCAAATGTTGTTTTTCTTGATGTTGTTGGAGAGTTCTCTTAATCCTTCTTCATTAAAAAAACCTTTTTTCTCCTTGTGTGCATTACCCCATCTCCCAGGTCATCAGTACATTCTTCTACATCCTCTATTGTTGATTACCTATAGTGTGCTTTTGAATTTAGTTATTGTATTCTGCAACTCTGGTTCTTTTTAATATTTTCTATCTCATTATTGAAAGTATCATTGAGTTCTTCCACTTTTTTAATCTTTATTTTTGAGAGAGAGAGAGAGAGAAAGAGATAGAGTGCAAGTGGGGGAGGAGCAGAGAGAGAGGGAGACACAAAATCCAAAGCAGGCTCCAGGCTCTGAGCTGTCAGCACAGAGCCTGACTCAGGGCTTGAACTCACGAACTGTGAGATCATGACCTGAGCCAAAGTTGAACACTTAACTGACTAAGCCACCCAGGTGCCCCATGTTCTTCTGCTCTTTTTAGTAGCCTGGTGAGTATTTTTATGATCATTACTTTAAATTCTTCATTGGGCATGTTGCTTATTTCTGTTTTATTTAGTTATTTTTCTGAGTTTTTTTCCCCCCTGTTTTTTCTTTTGGAATATATTTTTCTGTCTCTCCATTTTACTTCTGTTGTTTCTTTCAATGGATTAGGAAAAATGGCTTCTTCTAAACTTGAAGGAGTGATGTTGTGTATGGTATTCCCTATGCATATTGTGTGTGCTTGGTGACTTTTGCTGGCTAGTTGGAGCTGTGGCTATTTGATAGTTACTCTTTTAAACCATAATGGGTCTGTCTCTTTTACTGTTATCTCTATCTTTGGTTGTTAAGTAACTGTTAGGTCAACCTCAGTTCCTCAGGAGGAATTGTTCTATTAATAGGTGTTATTTGGTGTGTTCTGTGGAGGAGGTGAGTTCACAGGCTTCCTACGTCACCACTGGAAAACCACATCTTAAATATTGTCTTTTAAAGCAAAGATGTTTTTGATGAAGTCCTGTTTATCACTGTATTTCTTCTGTGATTCCAAGAAATTGTTGACTCTGAAATTGTGAAGATACTTTTTCCCCCTATATAACAGTTGTAACTTTTGTATGTAGTTCTATGATCCATTTTGAATTCTTATTTTTTATGAAATAAGGTAGGGGTTAATTTTCTTTTTATACAGATAACAAGTTATTCCAGAACTACTTAGAAAAATATTCTTCCCCCCACTTGTTGATTAACTTTTCTGTTTCAGTGCTTGATAACTCGATCCTTATATCAATACCACACTTCATTGATTATTGTAGGTTTAAAGAAAATACTGCAATCAGAAAGTGTGAGTGCTACAATGGTTCTTTGGGTTCTTTTTTGTTTGTTTGTTTTTTCAGGAATAGTTTAGCTATTCTGGGTCCTTTGTGTTTCCATGTAAATACTGACCCCAATTTCCTCCAAAAATGCCAAGTGGAATGTTGATTGTCAAGGTGTGGTATATACATGCAATTAAATTTTAGCCATAAAGAATGAGATTGTTCAATTTGCAGCAACATGGGTGGATGTAGAGGGTATAATACTAAGTGAAATAAATCAATTAAAAAAGGAGATGGCACTGACTTTTTTTTAAAAGTCACTTTGAACCGGATTTTTATCATAATATTTAGTCTTCCAATCCACGAATGTGATACTCATCTCCATTTTTTTTTTTTTTAGGCCTCTAATTTTTCTCAGCAATGTTTGATGGTTTTTGACATAATAAACCTTGAACTTTTTTTGTTAAATTGATTCCTAAATACTTTCTTCTAATTACAAAAGTTTATTAGAAATTCAATTTCTAATTGTTTATTGTAGATATATAGAACTAAAATGGATTTAAATATTCGCTTTGTATCTTTGACACTTAGGGAATTCATTTATTATATCTAGTATTTTTTTTTCCCAATGGTATTAGGATTTTTTTTGGTAACATGGACAGTCATGTTTCTGAATAAGAACAATTTTAACTTTGCTTTCCTATTTGTCTTGCTCTAATGAACTAGTTAAAGCTTTGAATATGATATTAAATGGAAGTGATGAGAGCCATTGTGAACTTAAGGGAAGTGATAATATTGCCTTGTCTCAGTTTAGGCAAAAGCATTCATTTCTCCATGAAGTATATTACTCATAAGCTTTTT
>NW_026057584.1:49815997-49844079 GCF_023721935.1 Panthera uncia | reverse complement strand
GCAAAAGCATTCATTTCTCCATGAAGTATATTACTCATAAGCTTTTTGTAGATGCTTTTCATCAGATTGAGCAAGTTTCTTTTATTCTTATGCACAGAGGTTTTTTTTTTTTTTATCATGAATAGGAATTGAACTTTTTCAAGTGCTTTTTTTTTTTTATATGCGACATTTTTTTCTCCTTTATTCTGTTAATGGGGTAAGCTAGATTTTTCAAATGCTTTAGTTTAACAACCTTTTATTCTTGGTATGAACTCCATGTAGTCACAATCTATCATCCTTGTCTGTATTTGATGTCATTACAAATGTGTTACTTATTTTTTTATCCATGTTTATGAGCAATATTGGTTTGTAATTCTTTCCCCTTGGCTGTATCTTAGCTTTTATTAGTATTATGCTAGGCTAATAAAACCTGTTACATGTGCTTTCCCTATTTTGTGAAGGAGTTTGTATAAAATTATATGCTTTCTTTACTTTTATAGAATTCAGACAGAAGGCTTCAGGCCCCTAATCTTTCACTAATGAAGATTTTTAAAGTAAATATATTTGTGAATCAGTTTTATTTGTATAGCCATTAAGGTTTTTTTTTTCTTAAAGATCTTATTTTTAAGTAATCTCTATACCCAACGTGGGGCTTGAACTCAACCCTGAGTTCCAGAGTCTCATGTTCCACTGACTGAGCCAGCCAGGCATCCCATGCATAGCCGCTGAGATTTGAAATAATTCAGGGGTGCCTGGGTGGTTCAGTCAGTTAAGTGTCTGATGTAAGCTTTTTCATGATCTCACAATTCATGAGTTGGAGCCCCGCATCAGGCTTTCTACTGTCTGCACCGAGCCTGCTTTGGATCCTCTGCCCCTTGATCTCTCTCGAAATTAAACATTAAAAAAAAGATTTAAAATAATCATGTGCAAGTTTTGTTAAGTTGTATTTTTCAAGGAATTTGTCTATTCCATACAAGTTACCTAATAGCATATATTTGTTTATAATCTCTTACATGTTTAATGAATTTCCTTTAGCATTTATCATAGTTCAGCCATTTACATAATACATTCTTTTAGCTTTTGTTAATTGTTAATGTCTTTTGTCCTTATTTTTCAGACGGCTAATTGGGTTGACAAAATTTGGGTTTTTCTTTCAAGACTTTATAGATGTTCTATAGTCTCTGACATCTTGTGTTTCTAATGGATGTCAGTTAACATTTGCAGGTTGTTCCCGTTTGTAACGTGTAATTTTTTTTAGTGTTTATTTATTTTTGAGACAGAGAGAGACAGAGCATGAACCGGGGAGGGTCAGAGAGAGAGGGAGACACAGAATCCGAAGCAGGCTCCAGGCTCTGAGCTGTCAGCACAGAGCTCCACGCGGGGCTCGAACTCACGGACCGTGAGATCATGACCTGAGCCAAAGTCGGATGCTTAACCGACTGAGCCACCCAGGCACCCCACTGTAAAGTGTAATTTTTTAAAATTTGGTTCTACTGTGTGAAGACTGGTTACATTTGTCCTTTGCTGGCTCAGTATACATAGTGTGTAGCAAAGATCAATCACACCCTTGGTGGACACTAGACAACTTTTATTTCCCTGGGATATCAACGATCTCAGAACTACTGCTGTTATTTGTAGTCACTGTACCTCAATATAAACATCCCAAGAAAATGTAACCTGAAAATTCAGGGTCACTCCTTGCATTCCTTCCTGTCTTTTCTTGCATCTTGGCCCAGTAGGTCTCCACTTTGATGCTTTAGCTTTTAGCTCTTGATGGTTAGAGAATATATATTTTTATGCTTATCTCTTACACACTTGCCTTTAGTGGAGGGTTGGTTCAAATGACCGAGTCACTCATAAGTAAAAGTGGAAAATCTGCTTGTACTTCAGGTTAGTGCATCTAACATAATACTGGTTCTCCATTTGAAGATTTAAAAAAAGACCTATATGCTCTTTATAGAATACTTTTCCTAGCCTTACTTGATAAAACGTATATGCTATACATATATGGATATATCCATACACATAGTTTATAATATTAAACTTCTTTAGACTAAGTATTGAATATAATGAAGGACAGAACACATAACTATGAAGAGTTTTAAAATATTTTTTCTTGATTTTTAAAAGAATTTATAGGTATAAATCCTGTAATAGAAATCTGGTTTAGTGTGATTCAGTGCTTCCCCAAGTAATTCACTGTCCAAAGTTGTTTTCTCCTAATACTGTGATAATCTATGGGATTAGTATTCATGTAACAGTCTTTATTAAATGCTGATTATTTTTTTACTTCTGATTTTCATATGTATCTTATTAACAATACTAATAAATGGAAGTTAAATTCATAGGAGATTTATTGTCTAGCAGAGTCAGCAAGTAAAATATAAGCAAAATGGCTGATGCTTTATTTGCAGTTCATTATTGTATTAGTTTGAGCTGGCATGACAAGGTGCCATAAACTGGCTTAAACAACTAATTTATTGTTTTACAGTTTCAGAAGCTAGGAGTCAGATTCCAGGTGTCAGGAGGAATGATTTCATTTGAGGGTTAGAGGCAAAATCTTCGATATCTCTCCTTCAGCTTCTGGTGGTTTGCTGGCAAGCTTTGGCATTCCCTGGCTTGCAGAAGAGTCACCTGGTCTCTGCCTTTGTCTCACATGACATTATCCCTGTGTGCATGTGTTTGTACCCAAATTTTCCCTTTTTACAAGGGTACCGATCAACCTGAATTAGGACCCACTCTAATGACTCCATCTTAACTAATTCCATCTACATTAGCCCTATTTCCAAATAAATCCATGTTCTAAGATACTGGAGTTAAGGACTTCCATATGTGAATTGTGGGGAATGCAATTCATATCTATAGTTTTTCTAAGAAAAAATTCCCATTATGTAATTCCTTTAAGCCCGTCTCCTCCATATAGGTTCACATTAAGGAAAAAAGAAAAAAAAAAGTAAGAAGGTTGGATTACTGATTACTGTTGAAGGTACAGTTCTGCTTATTCAGTGATGGAAGAAAGGCTACATACTGGGAATAAGATCATGGGGAAATTATAAAAATGGTAAGGAAGAACTGTTTTCTCAGAAGAATTAACACGTGTTGAAAACTTTAAGGAAGTTACTTGACCTAACATAGTTACGAAAATGTATGTTACATGTAACATAGTTACAAAGTTACATATCAGTAAAAGATTTATCAAATGTATATTCTGGTATGCTACATTTGCTATTTTATGTTTAAAAATCTAACTCCTTCAAATTTTATTTCATCCAAAGTCAATAGCCATTATATCTATAAATTATTTAACTGTAGCATTTTAGTATTTGTTCAGTCTGGAGTAACCTCAAAGAGCATATGGAGAGTGTCTGTTTAGTAATGTAGAACACCTGGCACAAAATATGTGTAGAGTGCTGCCTTAATATACTACGCAGAGCTTCTAAGTAGAACCTTTGTTGCTTGATAAACAGGAAGCATCTGTTGCCTTATACAAGTAACTCAAAATTAGGCAGCCTGTAAGGTAAGAATTTCTATGCCAAAAAGACTAGAATTACTTAGCACTTGAGAGCAAGGCTCTCATTCATTTTTATTTTCCAAAGTTCCTGGCATGGAGAACTATGAATGGTGAGTTCAATATATGTTGATGAAATATTTTGATTGAACAAAAGTCAATGAATTATGGTGTTAGGTAAATATGGTGTTCATTTTTAGCCACTTTTATTATCAATTTCGAGCCTCAATTTCTTTATGTGTTAAAAGGGGATAATTATACCTATATTAGAATGTAAGAATGAGAAATAAAACTGCTGCTACCTTACTATTGGCCATTATTATATTTCACTTAAGTGAAAACAGCTGCTCATAACTCATCCGCTTAAATTAATCATGCCCTCCTCCAGTCTGTTCTCTACCCAGGAGCTAGCACAATCACTAAAAATCCAATGAAAATCCACTCATGTACCTGTGCTACTTAAAGTCCTCTGGTTTTTCCCTATTGCCCTGAGAATAAAACCCAAATGTCTTGTAGATAATTAAGATCCTCCACAATCTGACTATGTCTTTCATCTTCAGGGATGTGATTGTTAACTTAGTGTGATAACTTGAGTGGGACAAGGGGTAACCAGATTAAACATGATTTCTGGGTATGTCTGAGAGTGTTTCCAGATGAAGTTAGCATTTTAATTGGTGGATTGAAGAAACCAGATTGCCCTCCCTACTGTGTGGTCCAAATCCAAATCATATATATGGAGAGAGGTGACAGCTATATATCCTATGAGTTGTTTCTTTGGAGAACTCTGACCAATACAACTGAGAATCCATACTCCAATCATACTAAACAATTCTCCATGGGAAGCCCCAGGCTCTATTTTCTGCAGGGTATATACCACAATTATCTTGCCCTGGAATAGTCACCCTTCTAGATCTGTTCTTTCTCATCTCACCCATTACTCCTTTTCTCTCTGACTCATTTAATTAAATATTATCTTTTCAGGTTTTTTTTTTTAACTGGAAAATGCCATTTGAAAAACTTGGGAACCCCTTATTACTGGGCTGGGTATTTGTCCTATATAGGACTTCTGGCACTCTGAGCTTATCTGATTCTAGCACTGAACATGGGGGCATTCATATTTTCCATTTGCTATTCTACCTACCTCACCAACTCTAATGTATGCTTATATACCTAGTATAGTTCCTAATCCCTGGTCTGTGATGAATAATTACTTACTGAATAAATGAAAAAAAATCACATTTGTAAAAAAAAAAATCAAGGTACTGTTACTGGTATATAATAGGTGTCAAGGATAAAGTTCCATTTGGATTTTAGGTTTATAAACTACTAGAAGCACTTTTATAATAATCACTGCAGCAGGGGGATAATTGAGACATTGTTTTTTTTCAAATACTGATGTTATCATGAGCTTTTTATAGCACATGAGTTATTAAAATCTATTTAAAGGTAAAGTAAAACACATTTTAGCTTCACTGATATCTAATATGACTACTGTAAATTAAATTTATAAACTGTAATTTCCTGAACTAAATTTTATGATTATTTTGTGATTATGTAAAACCTATTCCACAAACTTTGTACCAATATTAAAATTTGATTTCAGAATGGAAAAGATAGTGTCTTGTAAGTAAAACAACGTGACAGCAAGAGAATCACAGGTTATCTTGAAGGGGAGTAAACCCTAACAGGGAAACTTTCTATAGGAAGCTTGTAGAAGAATCTAATTTTGTTTGGCACCTTTCCCTTTGTTGATTAGGTGGTAGGTTGTTTGTTTGTTTGTGTTTGTTTTGTTTTGTTTTAATTTCCAGCTTATTGGTGTCTTTAGTTACTAGCAAAAAAGAAGAAATTATAATTCAGTGTCTGAAAAATGATACTTCCGTAGATACTGGTGATGTGTATGGTACCTATTTCTTTTGTTGATTCCCTTACTACAGGGAGTCTCATATTTCTAATATCATGATTTAATTTCTCTCAGGTGGGATTATAATACTCAATTTCCCAGTGTGTAATAAAAATTATTTTTATTTAAAATATTTGGTCTATGGAGATTGCATAATCCTGAGATGCTAAATTTCCTCAAATGTTACTTTTATTACTGGAAAATTGTTCCAACTCTTGGCCAAAGGTATCCTATCTCAGATAATGCTAATTCTTAGCTGTATTTCAGAGAAGTATTGTTCAGTCGTGGCTATACATCAGAATCATTGGAGAGCTTTGGGAAAAAAAGACAAGTGTTTGAGCCATATACCAGACCAATTAAATTGCAGTCCCACAGGGTGAGACTGAGGTAGGGTTATTTCTTATAAGCTCCCTCAAGTGATTATAAAGTGAAGCCAAGAGTGAACACCAGTGCCTTAGGGACTGTATCTCACTAAAAATCACAATCACTTGTCCAAGTTTTAATTCCAAGTTTATTAATGTCCCAGAAGGTTCTGATACTGAGTTTTCTTTTTTCCCTTTGTAAAGTCCTTTTTTTTTCTTCTGATTTCCAAAATGAGACAGCAGTGGAGAAAAGTGCAAGGATTTAAAGGAAAGGCATCTATGATCCCGTTGCTTAGTGGGATTGTTGTTAAAGTTTTATTTGTTTAAATTTTAAGTTTAAAATTAAAAATGATTCAAGTAATCAAAATTGCTGTACATGGCTGCAGGAGTTTCTATTGCTGTTTTAGGAATAAACAGAGCTAGAGGAAGTATCAAGAGATTACCATGTTTAAACTTACCTTTTTTTATTAACTTTTTTTTTTTTTTTTTGCTATTTTCAATCCAAAATATGTAACTAGGCAACAGACAGGTAAAATAACTTTTTCAAAGACATAAAAAGTAGTGAAATACGTTGAACTAGATTCCATATTTCTCCCTCTCACCAGTTTACGTCACCATGCCTCGTGTTTTGAATTACTACAGACTTTCATCCTTACACAGTGACCTTGGATTCCTACTATCTTCTTACCAGATACTAATATTTCAAACTGTATAACGCTATTTCTTTCCACTTACAGTTAAATCATGTTAGCATCGCTCTACTACAAATCTCTCCTGATACCCTTATAAATGATAGCCTGGACCTTTAGTCCAGATTTGTCTTTCTACGTCCACTGAGGCTGAGTACTAGTGCAGGCACCTATATTCTCTGAATCTAACAAACTACTGACTTTGCTAATACTGGGCCCTAAATCTGAGTAGTCATGTCTTGTCCTAGGAAACAATGCCTCCCATCCTATTAGCAAACACATTGTTTAATTAATGAAAAATCAGGCTCTAATGTCAAGTAAGTGATGGACTTGCAATGAATGCCATAAAAAAATTTGAGTTTTTTTATTCATATCCATTTATTTATCACAGTAATAGGCTATGTTCTTATTTTACAACATAAAGGATTTCCTTCTTATTGTGGTAGAGTTCTAAAAGTTGAAATTTAAATAAGACTTGTTCCCAATATTAGTGACCCTAAATAATGTTTAATTAAGCTTAAATTCTGAGTAAATTATTTCCAAACTGGTTTAAAAGTTAATGAGATAATAATCACCCAGGAGGGAACAGCATGGTAGCAGTAGTCTGAAACAGCAGCAGCCTGCCTAGTTTGTATATTTTCTCTCATTCCAGATCTCATACATGCTTAATTGACTTAAAACATTATGGTTCAAATACACTCAAGGTCACTAAATAGGCCGATAATGTGGATAGAATTGCATTACATCTAAAGCATTTAAGGCACAAACGTGTGAACATAGTTCGAGTAATGTGAGAAACAATGCTAATTCCTTATCTAACACAGTTGGAAATGCATGTTGGTTTAGTTACCCTGATAGAATGTCAGGAAATTTAGAAAGTTTATACAGCCAAGTTAATAGCATAATTATTGAAAAGCAATAGTGTTTAGAGGTTTGTTTGTTTGTTTGTTTGTTTTAGCACCCACACAAATTTCTGGGGAAGGTTGTTCTGCCTTTTTAATCATGTCCTGATAATGTAGTAGTAAAAAGTTACAATGGAAAATGTGGGGGAAAAATACAAGTGAAAAAAGTCACTCGTGTTACCACCATAACAAAATAATGGTCATTAACACCTTTTAAGAATTTTTAGTTGTTTTTCCCCCAATGTCCTTAAAATAGAATGGCTTTCATATTGGATATACTTTCTGTAATTTCCTTTTTTGACTTCCTGTGCTAGGAAAAGTGTTCTATGTTCTCTTATTACCTTATGGTGCTTTGGTCTCATGGCTTGTATTCTACATACAAAAGCACAAACCAGTAAAAACTCTGAAGTAATTTTAAGGATTCTGTATAACCACATCCTTACATATTATGAAAAACAAATGGGTGGGAGTGGAGATTTGTGGCATATGTAACAAGCATGGAGGGTAATTTCCATATATAAACAGTTTTTTTGCAGTAGAAAAATTGCAAGATCTTCAGAAAACAATTCACATAGAAAACCCACAAATTTAGTTCTATGTGAATGTGTTTGACCATATTGGGAATTTGACAAATGTACATTTAAACAAAAATAAAGCTGGCTTTTCTACTCAAATTTGGAGACAAAATAACATAAATACAATTTAGGTTGGGAAATAAAGTGGAATAAGCTTTGTGGAAGGTAAGCTGTCTGTATGTCAAGAGCCTTAGAGATCTGAGAATGATTTTATCCAGAAATGACATTTCTAGAAATTTGCCTTAGTGTAATACAGATGTATGAGAAGATACTGCAAGTATGGTATTCACAAACTTACCATTAATTACAGAGGTTCAAAGATACCCTAAATAACAATGGAGAATATGTTCAGTAAACTATATAGCCATTAAATATTAGGTAACTAGAAGAATATATGAGAATTTCAAAATACTTTTAAACTGAATACCTGCTTTTCTCAAGTTCATGATTCTATCCTGATCTAGCAACAAATGGTGCTGATGTAGTTGATGCCATACACAAAAAATTAACTTTGATCTTGAACTTTTATACACAAAAATTAAAATTAACTCAAAATAGGCCCAAAATTAAGAACTAAAACTATAAAACTTCTAGAACACAATATAGGAAATCTTGGGCTTAGTAAAGATTTCCTAAAGATGAAATAAGCCCACACATATATGGTAAACTACAACAAAGGAGGCAAGAATACAATGGGGAGTAGTCCCTACAACAAATAGAGCTGGGAAGACTGGATAGCTACATGCAAAAGAATGAAACTGGACCATTTTCTTAAACCATAACCAAAAATAAACTCAAAATGGATTAAAGAACTAAATGTGACACCTGAAACCATAAAACTAGAAGAAAATATAGGAAGTAATTTCTTCGACATTGGTCAAAGCAGCATTTTTTCTACATATGTCTCCTAAGGCAAGGAAAATAAAACAAAACTGTTGGGACTACACCAAAACAAAGCTTCTATATATTGAAGGAAGGTAACAAAATGACAAGGTAACCTATTGAATGGGAGAAGACCTTTGCAAATGATGTATCCAATAAGGGGTTAATATCCAAAATACATAACTTATACAACTCAACAGCAAAAAAAAAAAAAAAAAAAAAAAAAACAAAAAACAAAAAAAAAAAAAAAAAACCAAACACACACATACACAAAATACTTTGATTAAAAATAAGCAGAGGGTCTGAATAGACATTTTTCCAAAGAAGATCTGTAGATGGCCAACAGACACATGTGAAGGTGCTCATCATCACTCATCATGAGAGAAATGCAAATCAAAACCACATTCATCTATGATCTTCCACCTGTCAGAATGGCTAAAATCAAGAAGAAATATGTGTTGGCAAGGGTGTGCAGAAGAGGATTCTCATGAATTTTTGGTGGGAATGTAGAGTGGTGTAGCCACTGTGGAGTATGGAGATTCCTCAAAAAAATAAAAATATATATGATTCAGTAATTCCACTACTGTGTATTTACCCAAAGAATATAAAAACACTAATTCAAAAAGATCTCTGTGCGCCCTCATGTTAATTGCAGCATTTACAACAGCCAAGTTAGGGAAGCAGCTCAAGTAAGTGTCCATTGATGAATGGATAAAGAAATTGTGTACACAATGGAATATTACTCAGCCAAAAAAATGAATGAGATCCTATCATTTACAACAACATGGATGGACCTAGGTGGTATAATGCTAAGTGAAATACATGAAAGAAAGAAAAATACCATATGATTTCATTCATATGTGGAATTTAAGAGAAAATGAACACACAAAAAAGATAAACGGATAAAGATAGAGAACAAACTGGTGGTTGCCAGAGGAGAAGTGGCTGCTGGGAGGGTTAAAATAAAGGAGATCAGCAAAACACTTGTCTTGTTGAGCACAGAAATGTATAGAATTTGAATAATCATACACTGAAACTAACATAACATGTTAATTCCACCTCAATAAATCAGCTTAAGGTTAAAAAGTTTAATAATCTTAATTCTCTGATGTTTGAAATGATAAGAGTGTAATAAAGCAGTTGGGAAGTAACCTAATCTAATTTTTATATGATAAAATGTTTTATACGAGGTATTACAAAACTGTATTCTATTTAAAGAGTTTAAAAAAGTATTTTCAACAGTGGAGAAATATTATAGAATAAATCCACTGCTTCCCAAGACAGTTTTTTGAGAAATAATTTTTTAGAATACATTTTAGAATATTTAAAGTCTCATTGTGTACAGTCAGTTTAGATGAAGTGGATTACATTACAAGGAATCTAAACAGGTCATACATGTGTCCAAACTTGTCTGAAAATTTGGAGTATTAAAAATATTCTCTGAAAAATGCCCATAAACATTTAAATCTGTAGATACAAGTTAAACATGTAGCATATATATATATGTATATATATGTGCATATGTGTATATATATCAAAACTGGACAAAAATAAAATCCTAACTTAGAAGAAAATATAACTTATGTGTATATTTTTTCCTAATGTTTTGTCTGAGGCATATTTTAATCATTAGGATTAGAGAGATTTGGATTTGAAAATATGGTTTAATAAAAACTAATACGTTAGCTACGTTGTCTTTTGAGAAGCATGGCTAGAGGTTTATCAATTTTATTTTTTCAAAAAACCAACTCTTGGTTTCATTGATCTGCTCTACGGTTTTTTTAGATTCTATATTGTTTATTTCTGCTCTGATCTTTATTATTTCTCTTCTTCTGCTGGGTTTGGGGTGTCTTTGCTGCTCTGCTTCTATTTCCTTTAGGTGTGCTGTTAGATTTTGTATTTGGGATTTTTCTTTTTTCTTGAGATAGGCCTGGATTGCAATGTATTTTCCTCTCAGGACTGCCTTCGCTGCATCCCAAAGCATTTGGATTGTTGTATTTTCATTTTCGTTTGTTTCCATATATTTTTTAATTTCTTCTCTAATTGCCTGGTTGACCCATTCATTCTTTAGTAGGGTGTTCTTTAACCTCCATGCTTTTGGAGGTTTTCCAGACTTTTTCCTGTGGTTGATTTCAAGCTTCATAGCATTGTGGTCCGAAAGTATGCATGGTATGATCGCAATTCTTGTATACTTATGAAGGGCTGTTTTGTGACCCAGTATGTGATCTATCTTGGAGAATGTTCCATGTGCACTCGAGAAGAAAGTATATTCTGTTGCTTTGGGATGCAGAGTTCTAAATATATCTGTCATGTTCATCTGATCCAATGTATCATTCAGGGCCCTGGTTTCTTTATTGCTCCTCTGTCTAGATGATCTATCCATTTCTGTAAGTGGGGTGTTAAAGTCCCCTGCAATTACCACATTCTTATCAATAAGGTTGCTTATGTTTGTGATTAATTGTTTTATATATTTGGGGGCTCCCGTATTCGGCACATAGACATTTATAATTGTTAGTTCTTCTTGATGGATAGACCCTGTAATTATTATATAATGTCCTTTTTCATCTCTTGTTACAGCCTTTAATTTAAAGTCTAGTTTGTCAAGGGGCGCCTGGGTGGCTCAGTCGGTTGGGCGGCCGACTTCGGCCCAGGTCATGATCTCGCAGTCCGTGAGTTCGAGCCCCGCGTCGGGCTCTGTGCTGACAGCTCGGAGCCTGGAGCCTGTTTCAGATTCTGTGTCTCCCTCTCTCTGACCCTCCCCCATTCATGCTTTGTCTCTCTCTGTCTTAAAAATAAATAAACGTTAAAGTCTAGTTTGTCTGATATAAGTATGGCTACTCCAGCTTTCTTTTGACTTCCAGTAGAATGATAAATAGTTCTCCATCCCCTCACTTTCAATCTGAAGGTGTCCTCAGGTCTAAAATGAGTCTCTTGTAGACAGCAAGTAGATGGGTCTTGTTTTTTTATCCATTATGATACCCTATGTCTTTTGGTTGGCACATTTAGTTCATTTACATTCAGTGTTATTATAGAAAGATATAGGTTTAGAGTCATTGTGATGTCTGTAGGTTTCATGTTTGTAGCAATGTCTCTGGTACTTTGTCTCACAGGATCCCCCTTAGGATCTCTTGTAGGGCTGGTTTAGTGGTGATGGATTCCTTCAGTTTTTGTTTGTTTGGGAAGACCTTTATCTCTCCTTCTATTCTAAATGACAGACTTGCTGGATAAAGGATTCTCGGCTGCATATTTTTTTCTGTTCATCACATTGAAGATCTCCTGCCATTCCTTTCTGGCCTGCCAAGTTTCAGTAGAGAGATTGGTCACGAGTCTTATATGTTAGAGCACGTTTATCCCTAGCTGCTTTCAGAATTTTCTCTTTATCCTTGTATTTTGCCAGTTTCACTATGATATGTCATGCAGAATATCGATTCAAGTTATGTCTGAAGGGAGTTCTCTGTGCCTCTTGGATTTCAATGCCTTTTTCCTTCCCCAGATCAGGGAAGTTCTCAGCTATAATTTCTTCAAGTACACCTTCAGCACCTTTCCCTCTCTCTTCCTCCTCTGGAATACCAATTATGCATAGATTATTTCTCTTTAGTGCATGACTTAGTTCTCTAATTTTCCCCTCATACTCCTGGATTTTTTTATCTCTTTTTCTCAGCTTCCTCTTTTTCCATAATTTTATCTTCTAGTTCACCTATTCTCTCTTCTGCCTCTTCAATCCAAGCCGTGGTCGTCTCCATTTTATTTTGCAACTCATTAGTAGCATTTTTTAGCTCCTCCTGGTTGTTCCTTAGTGCCTTGATCTCTGTAGCAATAGATTCTCTGCTGTCCTTTATACTGTTTTCAAGCCCAGCAATTAATTTTATGACCATTATTCTAAATTCACTTATTGTTATATTGTTTAAATCGTTTTTGATTAGTTCGTTAGCTGTCATTATTTTCTGGAGGGTTTTTTGAGGGAAATTCTTCTGTTTCATCATTTTGGATAGTCCCTGGAGTGGTGCGGGACTGCAGGGCACTTCCCCTGTGCTGTCTTGAATAACTTGCATTGGTGGGCGGGGCCGCAGTCAGACCTGATGTCTGCCCCCAGCCCACTGCTGGGGCCACAGTCAGACTGGTGTGTACCTTCTCTTCCCCTCTCCTAGGGGCGGGATTCACTGTGGGGTGGCGTGGCCCATCTGGGCTACTTGCACACTGCCAGGCTTGTGGTGCTGGGGATCTGGCGTATTGGCTGGGGTGGATCGCAAGGTTCACAGGGGTGGGAGGGGCAGGCTCAGCTCGCTTTCCCTTCGGTGATCCGCTTTGGGAGGGGCCCTGCGGCACCGGGAGGGAGTCAGACCCGCCACCAGAGGAATGGATCTGCAAAAGCACAGCGTTGGGTGTTTGTGTGGTACAAGCAAGTTCCCTGGCAGGAACTGGTTCCCTGTGGGACTTTGGCTGGGGAATGGGCTAGGGAGATGGCACTGGGGAACGCCTTTGTTCCCCACCGAGCTGTGCTCTGTTGTCCAGGGCTCAACAACTCTCCCTCCTGTTGTCCTCCAGCCCTCCCACTCTGCGAGCAGATCTGTTAACTTATAACCTTCCAGATGTTAAGTCCCGCTTGCTGTCGGAACACACTCCATCAGGCCCCTGCGCTTTGGCAAGACGGACTTGGGGAGTCTGCTTGGCCGGTGGGTCGCCCCTTTTCCCCCGGCTCCCTCCCGCCAGTCCGTGGAGTGCACACCGCCTTGCCGCCCTTCCCACCCTCTTCTGTGGGCCTCTAGTCTGTGCTTGGCTCCAGAGACTCCATTCTGCTAGTGTCTGGCGATTTTCTCGGTTATTTAGGCAGGTGTGGGTGGAATCTAAGTGATCCGCAGGATGCGGTGAGCCCAGCGTCCTCCTACGCCGCCATCTTCCCAGAAGTCCCTCAAGTAAACCTAGCTACATTGTCTTGATCACATTTTATAAAATGTGAACTTTAGATGGGTTCTTTGAAACTTTGAACTTTGAAAACAGTTTTCTTACGTAAAGATTGGGCGAGAGACTGGGTATGCATTGTCTAACAAGTGTTGATTGTACAGCAGACATGGGATGCATTTCTTCTCTCCAGGACTTAGTGCTTCTCTTTCACCATATCCAGGATGACTAGTATTTGTATTTGGGTATTGGTATTACAACTCTGTGAATCTTTGAGTTTAGTGAAATTGGTTTTGTTTCTAGAATATTTCCTCTTTTGGAGAGTTGTTTTTGTTGTTTAGCCACTTTCTGCTGAAAATTTTTCTAGGTCTATACTTGTCTTTTACTATACCAAGTTGTACAAAGAGAAAACCCAAGGGGTTGTATTTTATAAAAAGATTTATGAAAGTTTTTGGGAAAGAAAAAGTGTGCAAATGAAAAATAGAAAAGTTCCCTGAGGGAGAATCATCTAAAGATGAGTGAAATTTATTACAATATCAAAGTAATATCAGCATTTGCTTATACCAATGTGACTTTTAAAATTATAGTCTGATCATACAACTTCTGCATAATGCAGTAATTTGATACCTTCAGACCTTTTATGAATCTACCAACAGAGGGCAAATATACTCCACAACATTGGTATTAAAATTAGTGTGTGACACCAAAGTAAACTTGGCATCCATAGTACAGTGACATCTACTGTGAGCTGCCCCAAACATGTAAAACCAAAGTTCTGCTAATTGATGAGTGCTAGTGATTGCTGATAGTGATAGTGATACCTGATGTTAATTAACGTGCTTTCTTCCTATTTGACTACTTGTCCCAGCCTCCAGTTGACTTCTTTGAGCCTCTTTAGCTTAGAAATAAACTTTTTTGTATCTATTTACCAGCTCAAAACAAATACCAGTAAACTTAATAAAAATAGAAATGTTTCATAAACTTCTAACGCCTGCTTGCACTGGTGACTTCACTCTATGTAGGCTTGTGATATTTCCCTTGAATCACATTTTCAAATTACATTGCATAGTTTGTAGATACTTTATTACATGACAAATTGATATCTTGTGAATTTTGACTAAAATTTTTCCTTCAGTCTAATGGTTTGGCGATAGGACCCTTATTGAAAGACTTTTAAAAAATCTCGTCTTATGTATATATAGAAGTAATCATTCAGGAAGTAGAGTCATGCTGGTAATAGAGATAAATTTCTGCTGAATTAGTTCGTTTTTTAATTTGTGCATGAAGTTTAATAAGAGTAGAATTGATTGCTCTGTTTTAGTTCTTAAATTTGGTTACTGATACTAGGTAGGTCAGTTCTTCTGGAGGACTAATGAGAATATTTCCTAAACTGACAAGAAGTACTACATATATAATATGAAATGATGAACAGAGAAAGTTGTGTTATAATTTGAATGCTGGGCAATTGACTACGATTGGCCACTATGTTATTCTCTCCTTTCTAATAACTCCTAAGGCATGATTCTGATGATATCTGAAAGCAAAATTTATTTTTTGGCCTAAGTAGATGAAACTGTGAATTCTAGAGTCATTTATATTTCATCTGTTTGTTTTCACATAACGATATTTACATGCGGTGTATAAAAGTGAGATAATGAATTTTGTATCTTGGATTGTTCATTTTATGTTTTTTGTATGTTCTATGTAAAGTAAATTTGAAAACATTTTTTGAATGATTATTTTTCTATCCTACTTTCTGGAATATTTAGATTTGGAATTTCTTTTTGTGATGATTATGTTTGTTAGTATATACTTAGAATATATGCTAAGAAAGATATGTAATGCATATTACATATACAAAAAGAATATATAATCATATATACCATATAAGTGTATATATTAATATATTAATATTGATAAGTAATATGATAATATATTAATACATAGTCTTTATACTTACATTGCTTTCCAGAGGGTTTATCTGATTTATACTAGCATTTTTACTAGCAGTTTATTAGTTTATTACTAAATATTTTCCATCATTTACTATTGTCTTCCAAAAATGGCAAATTTTCTAAGAAAAAGGTAATATCTCATTATTTTAACTTGAAATTCTCATTATTTATGTTTATATACTATATATTTTGTTTATAATGCAGATGGAATTTGCATTCATTTTATATCAGGGTTGAAGTATTTTTAACCTATTTTTGATAATCTCTCTTTTAAAGATGCAAATGCTTTTTATATACTGCTTGCTAATTTTGTTGTGTTTGCATGGGTGAAATTTTTATTACATGATGTAATTATTTTTGTATGTGATTACATGGAATTGTAACTATTATAAAACACAGTATTTTAATTATATAGGTATATTATCTATATTTCTTTAAAGAAGTCTTATATAAAATCTAGAATTGTATAAAAGTAAAAAATTTAAGAGGATGAAATGATTCATTATTTTGATACCTAATCATAGAGATTAAGACTCATTTTGAAGTACTAATAATGTTCTTCTCAGTTAAGCCTAAGTCTTTATTGACTATTAAGCTCTGCCAACTTCACCCCCTCTTTGCCTTACTCTGTTCTATTATTTATTTGCCTTAGTCTATTCTGTTTTTTTCTCATGCATATTATTGCAAACATAATACATGAAATAATTTTTACATTTATTATTTGTTATTAATATCCTCTCGTCCCTGCTCCTCAAGAGAACTTAAGTTTAGGACCATCGTCTTTGTTTTGTTCTCTTTGCCTATAGGTGAATTCGTAGAAACAGTAAAACGGTGGTTACCAGGGGCTGGGAGACAGGGGTGTTAGGAATATGTTGTTAAAGGGTAAACACTTGGCAACTAGGAGATGAATAAGGGCTGGAGATGTAATCCATAGCATTGTGACTATAGTCAGTACTGTACTATATAGATTTTTGGAGACTAGATCTTAAAAGTGCTCACCACACACAAGAAAAGATAATTATGTGAGGTTATAGGGATATTGAAGAACAGTGGTAATCATATTGCAATATATAGATGTCCAACCTGTTGTACACCTTAAACTCACAATATGTTATATGTCAGTTATATCTGAATAAAAATAAGTCCATTCCCATTAAATATAATTACCTGAAAAACTAAAATTAATGTAACTTTACTAATTTTTAAAATCATCAATGACTTAGGTATTGAAAAGACCTACATAATTCTTGTAAGGCTTAAGAAAGAGATCCCAAAATAAAATCTCTGATGCCTTATATCAGCAGTGAAAGATTGACCAACCGGGGACTTACATTGGATTTTAGTTGCCAAACTCTGTCATGAAGCAAAAGTTTTGCTGAAGGAAGCCAATTTTATTTTATTATTCAGATTTTAGCTTTATAATCTATTACATTTTATACTCAGAGCAGCTCTAATCTTTGAAGAGAACTGATGTGAGAAATCCTCAGACAATTTGTCATATTGCAGTTTCAATCTTGTAAAGAAAAAAGTTTCTGTTGAGTGATGGGACTCCACTTAATTTGATATATGTAGAAGATGACTAAATCTAGGAATCAGAAAGTAAATTGATGGCTAGCCAGCTTATAAAAATACTCCATCTAACTTCCAAACACTTCATTATAAGACAACTACATTTTTAAAAAAATCATTAAAACATTTTTAGGGAAACTCCTTGTATCATACATTGACTAAATGGCAGTTGTTCAATTCATAAGGAAGAGTGAGTTACACTGTTTTTTTTTCTAAAGATTACAGAATTTGTAAAAATACATATTTTGAAATTTTAATTCCACTATAGTTAACACTACAGTGTTATAGTAGTTTCAGGTGTACAATGTAGTGATTCAGCAATTCTATACCTTAGTGCTCATTGTAAGTGTATTCTTAATCCCCTTCACCTATTTCACCCATCTCCCCATCAGTGTCCCCTCTGGTAACCATCAGTTTGTTCTCTAGTAATGAGTCTGATATTTGGTTTGTCTCTTTTTTTTCTCTCCTTTGTTTGTATGTTTCTTAAGTTCCACATGTGAGTGAAATCATGTGGAATGTGACTTTGTCTGACTGACTGACTTCACTTAGGATGATTCTTTTTATGGCTGAGTAACCTTCCCTTGTGTGTGTTATATATTATATATATAATATGTAATACTATATATAATGTATATAATATATATAATACACACACATAACATACATACACATAGCTGCTTTATCCATTCATCAGTCAATGGATACTTGGGCTGCTTCCATAATTTGGCTATTATAAATAATGCTGCAATAAATGTAGGGGTGCATATATCTTTTTGAATTAGCATTTTTGTATTCTTTGGCTAAATACCCAGTAGTGGAATTACTGGATAATATGACAATTGTATTTTTAATTTTTTGAGGAACATCCATACTGTTTTCTACAGTGGCTGCACCAGTTTGCCTCCCATCAACAGTTCAAGGGGATTCCCCTTTTAACACATCCTCACCAACATCTGTTGTTATATGTGTTGTTGATTTTAGCTATTTTGACAGGTGTTCAGGTTGTTCTCATGGTTGTTTTAAGTTGTATTTCCCTCAAGATGAGTGATGTTGAGTATCTTTGCATGTCTGTTGGCCAACTTTATGTCTTTGGAAAGATGTCTGTTTAGGACCTCTGCTCACTTTTTAATTGGATTCTTTGTTTTTTAGGTGTTGAGTTGTAGAAGTTGTTTATATATTTTGGATACTAATCCTTTATCAGATATGTCACTTGCAAATATCTTCTTCCATTCTGTGGCTTGCCTTTTTGTTGATGATTTTGTTTGCTGTGCAGCAGCTTTTTATTTTAATGTACTCTAAATAGCTTATTTTTGCTTTTGTTTTCCTTGCCTCAGGAGATATACCTAGGAAAATGTTGCTACAGCCAGTGTCAGAAATTACTGCCTGTATTCTCTTCTAGCATTGTTAGGGTTTCAGGTCACACATTTAAGTGTTTAATCCATTTTGAGTTTATTTTTGTGTATGGTGTAAAAATGTGGTCCAGTTTTTATTCCTTTGCATGTAGCTGTCCAGTTTTTCCAACATCATTTATTGAAGAGACTTTTTTTCCATTGCATATTATTGCCTCCTTTTATCAAAGACTAAGTTTATTTCTGGGCTCTTTATTCTGTTCCATTGGTCTACGTGTCTCTTTTTGTGCCAGTACCATGCTGATTAGATTGCTATAGCTTTTGTAGTATATCTTGAAATCTAATATTGTGATACCTCCAGCTTTGTTCTTCTTTTCAATATTGTTTTTTTGTATTTTGTGGTTACATAGAAATTTTAGGATTATTTATTCTAGATCTGTGAAAAATGCAGTTGATATTTTGATAGGATTGCATTAAATCTATAGATTGCCTTGGGTAGTGTGGACATTTTAACAATATTAGATCTTCCAATTCATTAGCATGGAATACCTTTCCATTTGTTTGTGTGACATTCAGTTTCTTTCATCAATATTTCACAGTTTTGGGGGACAGGTCTTTCCCCTCTAAATTCATTTTTATCTAATTCTTTCTGGTGCAATTGTAAATGAGGTTGTTTTCTTAATTTATCTTTTTGTTATTTTATTACTAGCATGTGGAAATGCAATGGATTTCTGTATATTCTCCAACCTTACTCAATTCATTTATCAGTTTATAGTAAATTTTTGATAGTCTTTAGGGTTTGCTATACCATGTCATCTGTCAGTAGGGAAAGTTTTATTTTTCCTTAGCAAGGTAGGTGCCTTTTGTTTCTTTTTCTTGTCTAAGTGTTGTGGCTAGGCCTTCCAATATAATGTTGAATAAAAGTGATGAGAGTGGGCATTCTTGTCTTGTTCCTGATCTTAGTGGAAGAGCTCTCAGTTTTGTGCTATTGCGTATAAGTTGTGAATTTTTCATAAGTGGTATTTATTATGTCCTGGTATGTTCCCTCTAAACTTTATTGAGGGTTTTTATCATGAATGGATATTATGCTTTGTCAAATGCCTTTTTCACAGCTACTGAAATGACCATATGGTTTTTATCCTATCTCTTGCTGTTGTAATATATGACATTGATTTCTGAATGTTGAACCACCCTTGCATCCCAGGAGTAAATCCTGCTTTATTTTGGTGAGTGATGTTTTGAATGTGGTGCTGGAATCAATTTGTCAATATTCTGTTGAAGATTTTTGTGTCCATGTTCATTGGAGATACTAGCCTGTAGTATTCTCTCTCTCTCTCCTTTTGTAGTGTTTTTTATCTGGTTTTGGTATCAGGGTAATGTTGGCCTTAAATAATGAATTTGGAGACTTTCTTTCCTCTTTTAGTTTTTGGAATAATTTAATAAGAATAGGTATTAGTTCTTTAAAAGATAGGTAGAATTCACCCATGAAGCTGTCTGGTCCTGGACTTGTAGTTGTTGGGGGCTTTTTGATTACTGATTAAATTGGAATGCTCATAATTGAGCTGTTCAAATTTTCTATTACCTCGTGTTTCAGTTTTGGTAGTTAAAATGTTTGTAGGTGGTCTAGTTTGTTGGCATATAATTTTTTATAATATTCTCTTAGAATTGTGGTGTCAGTTATTTCTCCTATTTCATTTCTGATTTTGTGTGAGTGCTTTCTTCTCTCTCTCACTGGCTAAAGGTTTATTAATTTTGTTGATCTTTTCAAAGAAACAGCTCCTGTTTTCATGATCTGTTCTGTTGTTTTTTTTGTTTTAGTTTGCTTTAATCTTTATTTCCTTCCTTCTACTGGTTTTGGGTTTTTTTTTTTTTTTTTTTTTTTTTTTAGCTCCTGGAAGTGTAAGGTTATGTTGTTTTATATATTTATTGCTTCTTGAGGTAGACCTCTATTACTATAAACATTCCACTTAGAACAGCTTTTTCTGCCTCCCAAAGATTTTGGACATTTGTCTTCATGTATTTTTTTTTATTTCCTCTTTTATTTCATGGTTGACCCATTCATTGTTTAATAGCATGACATTTAGCCTTCATGTATTTGTGTTCTATCCAGACTTTTTCTTGTGATTATTTTCTGGTTTCATTGTATTGCAGTCAGAAAAGATGTATGGTATGACTTCATTCTTTTTGAATTTGTTGAGACTCGTTTTGTGGCCTAATATGTAATCTATTCTGGAGGATGATCCATGTGCACTTGAAATGAATGTGTCTTCTTCTGTGTTAGGATGGAATGTTCTAAATATATATATTAGATTCTTCTTGTCCAGTGTGTCATTCAAAGCCACTGTTTCCTTGTTGATACTCTGTTTGGATGAACTCTCCATTTATGTAAGTGTGGAATTAAAGTCCCCTGCTATTATTGCATTCCTATTGATTACTTTGTATTTGTTATTAGCTGCATTATGTATTTGGGTGCTACCATGTTGGATGCATAAATATTTACAGTCGTTATTATCTTCTTTCTGGCATTTTTTTCTTTCCTATTTTTGTGTGTGTGTGTCCTTTCTTGATTATTGTTCCAATATTTAAAGTTTATTTTGTCTGATCTAAATATTGCTACCCCAGCTTTCTTTTTACTTCCATTTGCATGATAAATAGCATCTCTTCATTTTCAATTTGTATGTGTCTTTAGGTAGGAAATGAGTCTCTTGAACAAACTGAGGGTTGATGGGGGTTGGGAGGGAAGAGAGGGTGGGTGATGGGTATTGAGGAGGGCACCTTTTGGGATGAGCACTGGGTGTTGTATGGAAACCGATTTGACAATAAACTTCATATATTGGAAAAAAAAAAGGAAATGAGTCTCTTGTAAGCAACATGTAAATGGGTCTTGCTTTTTATCTATTCCATTACACTATGTCTTTTGATGGGAACATTGAGTCCATTTAAATTCAAAGTAATTATTGATACATATATACTCATTGCCATTTATTACTTGTTTTATGGTTGTTTTCGTGGTTCTTCTGTGTTCCTTTGTTCTCTTGCTCGTTCTCTCATGGTTTGCTAGCTTTCTTTAGTGATGTACTTGGATTCCTTTCTTTTTATCCTTTGCCTGTCTATTGCTGGTTTTTGATTTGTGGTTACCGTTAGGTTTATATATAACATTTTATGCATATAGCACTCTATATTAAGTTGATAGATGCTTAAGTTTGAACCCATTCTTCACTCCTTTCCCTGCAGGTTTTAGGTATATGGTGTCATACTTCAGATCCTTTTATTTTGTGAATCCCTTAATTGATTTTTATAAGTGCACTTACTGCTTTTGGCTTTCTACTTTTCTACTCATGCTTGTGGTCTTTCCTTCCCACCCAAAGCGTTCCCTTCAACATTTCTTGTAGGGCTGGTTTAGTGGTCATGAACTCCTTTAACTTTCGTCTGGGAAACTCTTTATGTCTCCTCCTATTCTGAATGATACCTTACTGGATGGAGTGTTCTTGGCTGCAGTTTTTTTTTCCAGCTTTTAAAAAATATGTCACTCTTGGGGCTTCTGGGTGGCTTAGGCAGTTGAGCTTCTGACTGTTGATTTCGGCTCAGGTCATGGTCCCAGGGTTGTGGGACTGAGCCCCTTGTTAGGCTCTGTGCCGAGCGTGGAGCCTACTGGAGATATTTCTTCATTGATTCTCTCTCTCTCTCTTTCCTTCCTCCTTCCCTCTCCCCCCACCACACACTTGCATTCTCGCTGTCTCTAAACATAAAATAAATCTTAAAAATTAAAATGTCATGCCACTCTCTTCTGGCCTTCAAAATTTCTGCTGAAAAAACAGCTGATAGCCTTATGGGGTGTCCGTTATGTTTCTTTTCTTTTTTTGCTTTTAAAATTCTCTGCCACTACTTTTTGACATTTTGATTACTATGTATCTTGGTATAGAGCTCTTTGGGTTGATTTTGTTGGGGTCTCTCTATTCCTCTTGGGTCTTGATGTCTGTTCCCTTCCCCAGATTTGGAAGTTTTCAGCTACTATTCCTTCATATGAATTTTCTGACCCCTTTTCTCTCTCTTCTCTTTTTGAGATTTCTATTATGCAAGTGTTATTTTACTTGTTTGGTGATGCTGAGTTCCCTTAGTCAATTTTTGTTTATTATTTTTTCTCTTTCCTGTTTAGCTTGATTGCTTTCCATTACTCAGTCCTCCGGTTGCTGATCTGTTCTTCTTCCTCTAGTCACCTATTTCTTCCATCTAGTATATTTTTAATTTCAGTTAATGAGTTCTTCATCTCTGATTGGTTCTTGGTTTTCTCTTTGAGAGATTTAGGGAGGTCTTCCACTCTTATCTCAAGTCCACTGAGTATCTTTATGTCATTACTTTAAATTCTCTATCAGGGATACTTCTTGTCTCCACTTCCTTTAGCTCTTGCTGTTATTTAATTTGGGACATAATTGTTTGTGTCCTGATGTTGTCTGACTGTTGGTTTTCATGTCCTAGGAAAGTCAGCTCCATCTCCTGCTCTTGGAAGTAGTGGTCTTAAGAAGAAGAGGTCCTGTGGTGCAATGTTTACTGTTCAGTAGAACCTGGCACTTGAAGAGTGTTTCTTATGTGTGTTGCATGTGCCCTACTGTTGGGTTGAGCCCCATTTGCCTTCAGTTCAGTTACCTGCAGTGGCTCTCTCTGCCTGTCGTGGAATGGATTTGGTCCCTGTGTTTTTAGTGGGCCAGTCTGTGATTGCCGTGGGCTTGAGTTGAGTCGGGCCAGGCATTTGCCAGAGATGCAGTAGCATTGAACTGCAGGGTGCTTTCTGTGTATTGTCCCTTGAGAACTTTCATTGGTAAGTGGGGCCTGCAGTGAGCCCTCTGTCTGCCCCTAGTCCACTTCAGGGCTGCAGTGAGACTAATGTGTGTTATCCTTTTCCTCTCCCCAGGGTAGGAGTTACTTTTGAGTGGACCTGGTTCCTGTCAGGGCTTATCGCACACTGTCAGGTTTGTGGGACTGCTTTGGATGGGCTTCAGTCAAGAATATATTGGAGGGATGACGTGTGCAGGAAAACATAGGAGTGGAGTGTGTAGGTCCACCAAGGTCCTTGGCCTCTGCTAGGGGAGGGGACCTGTATAGGCTTGCTGGGTTGGAGTCCGTGGATCTGCAGAAGCATGTGCGGGCAGAGTGCATTGTTAGTAAGCTAAGTGGAGAGTGTTGTCACTGCTCTGGTTTCAGCAAATCTCCATGTATCTAGGCTGGGGGGTGGGGCGGAAATGGTTCCCAGCAGCCCATTAGTTCTTGAAGTCGCCCAAAGATCCCTGCCTTTCCAGCCCAAGCTCCTTCTTGTATACCCCAGGCATTTTTGAAACTACTACTTCTATGCTCTACCTCAGAAGGGCTGTTGACTATGATGTCTTTTTATGGGCAGGGACTCCATCCTCCCCACTTGACTAGAGCTGAGCCTGCTGAGTGGGTGTTAGGGTGTTAGGACCCTCTGGTTTTCAAAGCCAAATGTTATGGGGATTCATTCCTCATGCCTGGGGTGCCTGGCATGAGTCTCTATTCCTCTTTCTCTGTACTTGTGGCATTCCCTCCTACTTGTGGAGAATCTCACAGGTTTGTCTGGCTCTTGACCATATCTCTGACTTTCCTACTCTATTGGATGTGGCCTCTTCTCTACATTTAGCTGTAGAGAGTCTATTTTATCACTCTGCATGTAATTTTTTGCATTATTTACACTGATGTGGGTGTTACCTAGTTGTATTCATTGGACAAAGTGAGTTTAGGATCCTCTTACTCTGCCATCATCCACAGCAGTTACAGTTATCTGGTGGTTTTGGTCGCACCATTATTGTAGGTCTTTTCATGTTCCACAAAGTTCTGAATCAGAGTTGTCTTCTCAGTCACATTCCTAATGACTGTAGCAAGATCCTGGATTTGAAAGGATGAGAAAGCCAAGTCAGAGATCCTGGTTTCCTAACATTCATACCTACCTTTGGATCACCTGTCTTACACTGGAGCAAAGAAAAGGGTTGTTTACAGCCTTGGAACAAGAGATGGAATCTTCCTACATAGCTAAGATCAGCTATACTTTTTAGTGAAATGAAGAAAATGTTGATCTTAGGAGCAAATGAATAGGTATGCTTTTAATGTTCACTATAAATGACTCATGTTCCATAAGTTCATAGTTGTTTTCCTGTTATGCAGCCCACAATGTGCAGGTGTTACCTGACATTCTATTCCCAAATGGGAGTTGGGGCTCAAGGAACTTGAAAAAAAAAAAACATGCTGATACTCTGACACTGTTGCTGTGAGTTTTATGCCTCTGATTCAGGAGTTTCATGTCTTTTTCCATCATCTACAAAACTGTCAGGCAGACATGTTATTACTCAAGTAAGGTAACCTCTCATATCTTTGACAGTTTTAGTTGGCAAGGATTAGATGCTGATAGAGACCTATTTTCTGGAAGAGGAAGGATGAGGGTTTTACAGGTCAGTTAATGAGACCTGAAGAAAATTCATAGGTGTTGGTTGTGAGCATGTTAAGCTACTTATGGTCAAGCAGGCAATAAATGATCTGCCAGTTGGTTGCCTTATAATAAGGAGGAATTGAAGATGTGGTCATAGGCCAAATACCAGAAATAGGTTTAAAGACAGCTGCTTACATGGTGGTGATATTATTATATCCCCAATTAAGTGTATTATAACACTTGAAACCTGCATCAAATCCAGCTTTTTTTTTTTTAAACCAAATTATGATAGTAAACTAGGAGTTCAAATAGCCCTGTCACAAACCAGTAAATGTAAATTAGGACTGTTCCCATGTGAATGCATATTGCAGTTAACTTTTTTTTTTTTTTTTGAAATTGGGATTGAAAGAATGCATTAACATCAGTCGCTGAAAACCAATCCCCTTTGGCTTGTTACACCTTTTGCATTTCTACTATCATGTCCAGAAGTGCTGATATAGATGGTATTACTTGGTTCAGACTGTGATAATCTCTAGTAAATATCCATAAGCCATCTGCCTTTTTCACAGCCCACATAGGGTGGTAATGCAGAATTAGTTTATATCACTACTCTTGTTTTTAACATGTCACTGAATAAAAATGTAGTCTTTTTCTTCTAACCAGGTATTCCATATTGCTTCAAATTAACAATATGTAGGCTCATGCAATTCCGAAGGTTCCCATTTAGCATGGCCAATTAATACTAGCTTAAGGGCAATTTTATCTGTCTTCTATTTAAAATATCAGGTAGAGGAAGTGTTCCCCAATCAGACATAATATCCATTTTAAGGGTACATTCAGGTAATGGAGTTGCAATTACTTCATGTAACATTTGTTCAAACAGTCCAATTACGTCTAGTTTACTTTAACTCCATCCACAGAAACTACATGTAGTCCCCCATCTAACTATAGCTCCTTTACAAGGTGTCCTGCTTGTTACTATATTTTCTCCAGGTGGAAGAATTCCTTGTCAATCTGGAAGTCTGTTTTTGGTGTGCTTCATTGTACCGACTGGTACCAAGACTTTTTTGGATGCACCGAAATCTGACTCCCTTTCAGGTACCATTTACAGAAATGTGTGCTTAGACTGAGTGTGAAAAGAAGTTCATCTGTGACCACTGTGGGCAGAAACTTGACAAATGGTTAGAAATTCACCTGGGGCTAAATCTAGTTTTGGCATACAGTGCTTGTTAAGGAATAATGCAACAGCTGGCTGTCTAATGGTTCAACTCCTGCTGTCCAATATGCCACTCTGATATTCATTCAGAGATTGCAGTAAAAGTTATTATTATTTCTTTTTGCACTGGGTACTAAAGCCAAAAGGAAATTTTAGTACTCTTGGAGAAATGTCCTTGAAAAAAGAGAAACTCTTATAGAAAACAGTAGATGAATAATTGACGACTTATATTTGGGTTCCTGCTGTCCTGGAGCTGGAACTGCATTTATACTCACTATGGTGAACAAATGGAAAATGAGAAGTCACCCAAGGAATCATAAATACACTTTTGAAGTTGGTCCCACCAATCTGGAAACGTCGCTTCTTTTGTTACATCAGGCAAAAACTAAGATGTCATGACAGTAGGGCAGCAGCAGATGCCCAATCATAGGATGGACCACCTAAAAACAAAACAAACAAAATCCACTGTGTCCATCAAAACCAAGGGTGCAAACCCTGCGGTTCTTCCTAGAAAGCAGTGTTTCTGTGGTTGCTTCATCAAGGGGTACACAAAAACTGAAAAAAAAAATGGTGTCAGGTGTGACGATCTTGCTGTTTCATGTAGACCATTGAACAGGCCCAAAACATGGAAGGTCCTTTATTGAGCTGTGATTGAGCAGCTTCTCAAAGCTGAAAGCAAATCTAAACCCTGCTTTTTTGGCATGGGGTTGCCATCTTCCTCTGTACCTCATGTTTCTTATGTTTTCCTTTGCTCTGACCTTAGCTGCTTTAAGAGTAGAGGTGATCAGATATCAGAGACCAATGTCTTGAGGTCTCAAGGGTGGGAGAATGAAGGCCGCATGCAATCATCCAAGTATGCTGGGAAACTTTGGGCAGGAAAGAGACTTCTGTAATTCTGTTAGATACAAGCACCCAAGTCAGCGTTTTACGATTGTGGGAGAGGGGCTCCTGAATTCAAATTATGTGGCTTGGGTAGTGTTCACAGTCAGAAAGGTTACTAATATTACCTTGTAGGCCCATTGGTATAATTCAATGTACTGTTGTTAGGTCTTTTGCATCTTAAGTAGTAGTAGGAATTAATGTTTTTATACTTGTATTTTCCTATCACATCATAGCCAGTGGGGGTTCTCCCAGTATGGGAGAGCCATATTCAGGAGAGTGTTAACATCTTTAGCTCTCACAACTTTAATGACTCATTTGAGGTACAAGTGTCTGACTGATGATTTTGCCTAGTGAAACCTCTGGCAAAAGGAGTCAGTCTATATCAGTGATACCCATTAGGGTTTTGGACTCTAAAGTCCAAACAGTCAAACCTCTTTGGAAAATTGGTTATTGGCTTTTTACTGGGCTCTTGTTGAAACTTCACACCTGGCCTGGGGCACTTTGTGATTTTTAAAAAAATTTTTTTCATTTAATTTTTTTGTTTTTTAAAATTTACATCCGAATTAGCATATAGTGCAACAATGATTTCAGGAGATTATTTAGTGCCCCTTAGCCATTTAGCCCATCCCCCCTCCGACAACCCCTCCAGTAACCCTCAGTTTATTCTTCATATTGGTGAGTCTCTTCTGTTTTGTCCCCCTCCCTGTTTTTATATTATTTTTGTTTCCCTTCCTTATGTTCATCTGTTTTGTCTCTTAAAGTCCTCATATGAGTCAAGTCACATGATTTTTGTCTTTCTCTGACTAATTTCACTTAGCATAATACCCTCCAGTTCCATCCACGTAGTTGCAAATAACAAGATTTCATTCTTTTTGATTGCTGAGTAATACTCCATTGTGTGTGTGTGTGTGTGTGTGTGTGTGTGTGTGTGTGTGTATGTATGTATATATACATACATACACACACACACACACACACACAT
>NW_026057584.1:49717625-49810997 GCF_023721935.1 Panthera uncia | reverse complement strand
CTTCTTTATCCATTCTTCCATCGATGGACATTTGGGCTCTTTCCATACTTTGGCTATTGTTGATAGTGCTGCTATAAACATGGGGTTGCATGTGTCCCTTTGAAACAGCACACCTGTATCCCGTGGATAAATGCCTAGTAGTGCAATTGCTGGGTCATAGGGTAGTTCTATTTTTAGTTTTTTGAGGAACCTCCATACTGTTTTCCAGAGTGGCTGCACCAGCTTGCATTCCCACCAACAATGCAAAAGAGATCCTTTTTCTCCGCATCCTCGCCAAAATCTGTTGTTGCCTGAATTGTTAATGTTAGCCATTCTGACAGGTGTAAGGTAGTATCATTGTGGTTTTCATTTGTATTTCCCTGATGATGAGTGATGTTGAGCATTTTATCATGTGTTGGTTGGCCATCTGGATGTCTTCTTTGGAGAAGTGTCTATTCATGTCTTTTGCCCATTTCTTCACCGGGTTATTTGTTTTTTGGGTGTTGAGTTTGATAAGTTCTTTATAGATTTTGGATACTAACCCTTTATCTGATAAGTCATTTGCAAATATCTTCTCCCATTCTGTTGGTGTTGCTGATTGTTTCCTTCACTGTGCAGAAGCTTTTTATTTTGATGAGTTCCCAGTATAGTTCATTTCTGCTTTTGTTTCCCTTGCCTCCAGAGACATGTTAAGTAAGAAGTTGCCATGGCCAAGATCAAAGAGGTTTTTGCCTGCTTTCTCCTCGAAGATTTTGATGGCTTCCTGTCTTACATTGAGGTCTTTCATCCATTTTGAGTTTATTTTTGTGTATGGTGTAAGAAAGTGGTCCAGGTTCATTCTTCTCCATGTCGCTGTCCAGTTTTCCCAGCACCACTTGCTGAAGAGACTGTCTTTATTCCATTGGATATTTTTTCCTGCTTTGTCAAAGATTAGTTGGCCATACGTTTGTGGGTCCATTTCTGGGTTCTCTATTCTGTTCCATTGATCTGAGGGTCTGTTTTTGTGCCAGTACCATACTGTTTTGATGATTACAGCTTTGTAGTATAGCTTAAAGTCTGGGATTGTGATGCCTCCTGCTTTGGTTTCCTTTTTCAAGATTGCTTTGGCTATTTGGGGTCTTTTCTGGTTCCATACAAATTTCAGGATTGTTTGTTCTAGCTCTGTGAAGAATGCTGGTGTTATTTTGATAGGGATTGCATTGAATATGTAGATTGCTTTGGGTAGTATCAACATTTTAACAATATTTGTTCTTCCTATCCAGGAGTATGGAATCTTTTTCCATTTTTTTGTGTCTTCTTCAATTTCTTTCATAAGCTTTCTATAGTTTTCAGTGTATAGATTTTTCACCTCTTTGGTTATATTTATTCCTAGGTATTTTATGGTTTTTTGTGAAACTGTAAATGGGATTTATTCCTTGATTTCTCTTTCTGCCGCTTCATTGTTGGTGTATCTGAATGCAACCGATTTCTGTCCGTTGATGTTATATCCTTCATGAGTCAGTTCTAGCAGTTTTTTGGTGTAATCTTTTAGGTTTTCATATAGAGTATCATGTCATCTGTGAAGAGTGAAAGTTTGACCTCCTCCTGGCCAATTTGGATGCCTTTTATTTCTTTGTGTTGTCTGATTGCAGAGGCTAAGACTTCCAATACTATGTTGAATAACAGTGGTGAGAGTGGACATCCCTGTCTTGTTCCTGACCTTAGGGGGAAAGCTCTAGGTTTTTCCCCATTGAGGATGATATTAGCGTTGGGTTGTTCATATATGGCTTTTACGATCTCAAGGTATGCTCTTTCTATCCCTACTTTCTTGAGGGTTTTTATCAAGAAAGGATGGTGTATTTTGTCAAATGCTTTCTCTGCATCTATTGAGGGGATCATTTGGTTCTTGTCCTTTCTTTTATTGATGTGATGAATCACATTAATTGTTTTGTGGATATTGAACCAGCCCTGCATCCCAGCTATAAATCCCACTTGGTTGTGGTGAATAATTTTTTTTAATGTAGTGTTGGATCTGGTTGGCTAATATCTTGTTGAGTATTTTTGCATCCATGTTCATCAGGGAAATTGGTCTATAGTTCTCCTTTTTAGTGGGGTCTCTGTCTGGTTTTGGAATCAAGGTAATGCTGGCTTCATAGAAAGAGTTTGGAAGTTTTCCTTGCATTTCTATTTTATGGAACTGCTTCAAGAGAATACGTGTTAACTCTTCCTTAAATGTTTTGTAGAATTCCCCTGGAAAGCCATCTGGCCCTGGACTCTTGTTTTTTTGGCAGATTTTTTCTTACTAATTTGATTTCCTTACTGGTTATGGGTCTGTTCAAATTTTCTATTTCTTCCTGTTTCAGTTTGGGTAGTGTATATGTTTCTAGGAATTTGTCCATTCCTTCCAGATTGCCCATTTTATTGACATGTAATTGCTCATAATCTCTTATTGTTTTTATATCGGCTGTGATGGTGTGATCTCTCCCCTTTCATTCTTGGTTTTATTTACTTGGGTCCTTTTTCTTTTTGATCAAACTGGCTAGTGGTTTATCAATTTTGTTAGTTCTTGGAAAGAACCAGCCTCTGGTTTCATTGATCTGTTCTGTTTTTTTTTGGTTTCGATAGCATTAATTTCTGCTTTAATCTTTATTATTTCCTGTCTTCTGCTGGTTTTGGGTTTTATTTGCTGTTCTTTTTCCAGCTCTTTAAGGTGTAAGGTTAGGTTGTATATCTGAAATCTTTCTTCCTTCTTTAGGAAAGCCTAGATTGCTATATACTTTCCTCTTATGAGCACCTTTGCTGCATCCGAGAGGTTTGGTTGTGGTGTTATCATTTTATGCATGGTATGATCTTGATCTTTTTGTACTTAATTAGGGCTGATTTGTGTCCCAGTATATGGTCTATTCTGGAGAACGTTCCATGTGCACTGGAGAAGAATGTATATTCGACTGCTTTAGGATCAAATGTTCTGAATGTATCTGTGAAGTCCATCCGGTCCAGTGTGTCATTCAAAGCCATTGTTTCCTTGTTCATTTTTTGATTAAATGATCTGTCCATTGCTGTGAGTGGGGTGTTGAAGTCTCCTACTATTATGGTATTACTATCTATGAGTTTCTTTATGTTGTGATTAATTGATTTATATATTTGGGTGCCTTCACGTTTGGCGCATAAATGTTTTCAGTTGTTAGGTCTCCTTGGGGGATACACCCCTTGATTATGATATAATGCCCTTCTGCATCTCTTGATACAGTCTTTATTTTAAAGTCTAGATTATCTGATATAAGTATGGCTACTCCAGCTTTCTTTTGTTGTCCATTAGCATGATAGATGGTTCTCCATCCCCTTATTTTCAATCTGAGGGTGTCTTTAGGTCTACTGTGGGTCTCTTGTAAACAGCATATAGATGGATCTTGTTTTCTTATCCATTATGTTACCCTATGTCTTTTGACTGGGGCATTGAGTCCATTGACATTTAGAGTGAGTACTGAAAGATATGAATTCATTGCCATTATGATGCTTGTAGAGTTGGAGTTTCTGGTGGTGTTCTCTGGTCTTTTCTAATCTTTGTTGCTTTTGGTATTTATTTATTTATATATATATATATTTTCATCTTTTCTCCCCTCACAGAGTCCCCCTTAAAATTTCTTGCAGGGCTGGTTTAGTGGTCACAAACTCCTTTAATTTTTGTTTGTCTGGGAAACTTTTTGTCTCTCCTTCTATTTTGAATGACAGCCTTGCTGGATAAAGAATTCTTGGCTGCATATTTTTTCTTTTTTTTCTTAAAATTTTTGTTAATATTTTTATTTATTTTTGAGACAGAGACAGAGCATGAGCAGGAGAGGGGCAGACAGAGAGGGAGACACAGAATCTGAAGATGGCTCTAGGCTCTGAGTTGTCAGCACAGAGCCCGACGAGGGGCTTGAACTCACAGACTGTGAGATCATGACATGAGCTAAAGTTGGATGCTTAACCGACTGAGCCACCCAGGCGCCCCCGGCTGCATATTTTTTCTGATTCAGCACACTGATTATATCCTGCCACTCCTTTCCGGACTGCCGGGTTTTTGTGGATAGGTCTGCTGCAAACCTGATCTGTCTTCCCTTGTAGGTTAGGGACTTTTTTTCCCTTGCTGCTTTCATGATTCTCTCCTTGCCTGAGTATTTTGTGAATTTGACTATGATATGCCTTGTTTATGGTCGGTTTTTGTTGAATCTAATGGGGGTCCTCTGTGCCTCCTGGATTTTGATGTCTGTGTCTTTCCTCAGGTTAGGGAAGTTTTCTTCTATGATTTGCTCACATAACCCTTCTACCCCTATTTGTCTCTCTTCCTCTTCTGGAACCCCTATGATTCTGTTATTATTCCTTTTTAATGAGTCACTGATTTCTCTAATTCTTAATTCGTGCTCTTTTGCCTTAATCTCCGTCTTTTTTCTGCTTCATTATTCTAAGTTTGTCCTCTGTATCACTGATTCTCTGTTCTGCCTCACCCATCCTTGCTGCCACGGCATCCATCCGTCATTGCTGCTCAGTTATAGCATTTTTAATTTCATTCTGGCTATTTTTTACTTCTTTTATCTCTGCAAAAATGGATTCTAATCTATTTTCAACTCCAGCTAGTATTCTTATTATCGTGATTCTAAATTCTGGTTCAGACATCTTGCTTGTATCTGTGTTGGTTAAATTCCTGGCTGTAGTTTCTTTGTGCTTTTCTTTTGGGGTGAATTCCTTCATTTTGTCATTTTGAAGGGAGAAAAGGAATTAATGAAGTAGAAAAATTAAAATTAAAAAATGTTAAAACTAAAAAATTAAAAACACACTCACAAAAATTGAAATAATGATTGCTAGATCTTAGGTGTGTTTTGGTATGGGTGTTGAAAGTGGTTTGACAGATTAGAGAAAAAAAGGGGGGAGAAGGAAATCATTTTAGAATTTGAAAAAATGAATACACTGAAGTAGACTAAAATGAGATGATGGGAGTAAAATAGAATTTGAAAAAATATACACAAAAGTAAAGAAAATAGTAGAATTAAGGAAAAATATTTTTAATAAAGATTAAAAATATATATGAATTTTTTTCTATATTCAAGAAAAAATGAAAAAGATGAAAAAAAGGAAATCGTTTGAAAATTTGAAAAAGTGAATACAATGTAGTAGACTAAAATAAAATGATGGAAGTAAAATAGAATTTGAAAAAATTTACAAGAAAGCAAGAAATGTAGTAAAAAATTAAAGAAAAATATTTTTAATAGAAATTGAAAGTAAAAATGAAATTTTTCTTTCTGCATTCAAGTAAAAGAAAAGAAATGAAAAAGAGGAAAAAAAAGGATGTCGTTTGAAAATTTGAAAAGGTGAATACACTGAAGTAGACTAAAATAAAATGATGGAAGTAAAATACAATTTGAAAAAAATTACACAAAAGTGAAAAATATAGTAATAAAAATTAAAAATATTTTTAATAAAAATTGAAAATAAAAATGCATTTTTTCTCTTTCTGTATTCAAGAAAAAGAAGTATAAAGGAGAAAAAAAGGAAAGAGAATTGAATAGATGGACCTGCTAACAGATTGAAGTAGGACTGAAATTACTTGGTTTTCCCCTAGAAGCTAGACTATGTAGCGCTTTATAGTCCATGAACTAAGCAGGCGGTGAGACTTGTGTTCTTGAAGAGTGTGCTTGGCTGAGTTGGATGGGGCTCAGTGTAACGGCTCTGCTCTCCACTAGATGGTGCTGCTAGCCTACTGGGGTGGAGTGTTGTTGTGATAGTAAGGTGTATATTCTCATGTACGGGAGTGGTGAAAGTGGCATCACCCAGCTACCCAGTCTCTGGTATCAGAACTCTGTTCTCCCTGTTCAGCAATCACTCACCTGTCCTCTGTCTTCAGCTTTCATCCACTCCCTGCTTTTTCACTCTCCGTGACCAGGCCCTAGGCAGAACCTCTGTCCCGAGTTTTGTCTCAGATGCGCCTGTTTTCCCCGACCCCTTACCTCTGAAGGACTGCAGCTGTGACCCGTTCCGCCCCTCTGCAGGAGGGTCTCACTGAGCAATGGACGAATGAACAATGGCCGAATATCAGCTGCACCCAGGAACGCTTGCTGGACCCTACTGCTGCTGGTGCCCTGAGACTGTGGCCAGGTACCAGCCCGCCCCAGAAAAAGTTCGCGAGACAGTGTAGCAGCAGCGTTTCAGGGATTATGGAAAATCACAACACACATCTGGCACCAGGCTTCACCCTCAACGACCTTGTTCTAGCACCAGCGAATGCGGCCGTTTTCTGGGGTCTGCTGGGACCAGGTGGTTTCAGCAGTGTCTACCAAATGTCCTTCCAGCAGTGGAAGCACTTTTCCCTGTGTGGCCCAAGAATGTCCTGGACCCCACTCTGTTCCTGGGGATTTGCCCTTCCTACCAGAGCACTGCCAGGTATCGACCTGCAGAGTTGCAGACTTTGTACTCCCCTTGTTTACAGTCTTAATGGAATTTAAACCCTCTCCTTTTTCCTTTCTCCCTTTTTAGTTTAGTCCCTGCGGCTGTTTCCACTTTCTCTCCAGCTGCTTTTGGGGAGGGTGTTTTTCCTATATTCTCTGCACCCCCCCCCCCAGTGTCTGTCCTCTCTCAGGTTGCAAAAGCACCTCCCTTCCTGCTCCTTCTTGCTCCCCAAGTTCACCTCTCCATGCCGCATACCTGCTGAATTCTGTGGTTCAGGTTGTGCAGATTATTGTGTTAATCTTCCAATCAGTTTTCTAGGTGTGTAGGATGGTTTAATGTTGGTCTGGCTGTATTTCATGGATGCGAGACACACAAAAAACTTCCATGCTGTTCTGCCATCTTGGCTTCTCCCTCCACTTTGTGATTCTTAAGTCTGATATTCTTTTTCCAGGGCAGGTAGAGTTAGTGACTAACAGGGTGGGAGGGGCCCAAAAAACCTTATCAAATGGAAATAGTATATTTAAAAATGCTGCAGCTCTTGCTATCTGGTCTGCTGTTTCAAAAACTATAGACTGGCAAATAAAAGACATTCCTCTTTGGGGCCACAAACTATAGAAACTAGTAATAGCTGTTGGTTGAATGACTGGCTCCCTCATATAGATGTCCATTATAAGAGACTGTTACTTGAGGAGATTGACTAGAATCAAGCTTATGATCAAGTTTGCACCATCCAGATTGCCACTGTTGCTGTCTAGATCCATCATTATACTGGACAGGACCACACATCCATCATGACAGATTGGGCTCAAGTATGGACTATATGTTTCTGATACACTATAGTCAGATTGCTGACTCATTTGTCTCACAGCAAGGGAACCCTTGTTGCATAGAGCATGGCTCCTGCTGCTTTGGCAAATTGACTGTCAGACCTTTGACCTCTCTTTGGACTTTCTTTGAAGCCTCACTGCTGTTAACACATTTCAGGTTATGGTGTAGCTGTTCAATCTCATCAGCTGACTATGACCATATTGTTATGGATCTTGAAAAGTATCCATGTCATATTTTCAGCTTTCCAGGCCATTTGCAGAAAGCAGGACTCCTTTCTTTGCAATAGCCACTGAACAATGGGTTGATAGGTAAGATTTTTGGTAGGCCTTCTATACTCCCTATAATCTGCATTTGTATTGAGTGCAAAATGCACCCTCAAAATTAAACTCAAAAAGATTTCTCATTATCTTTCTCATTTTTAATTTTTCCTGGCCTATACATCTTAGTAATGGACTTTATTGATTAAATGTTGGCTGTCCCCAGAAGAAAATTACCTTCTCTTGACTGCTTCGTGGGTTAAATAAGATCAGAGCAAAAACAGTGTTCACCTATTTAGATTTACTTTGAAAATTCAAAATTCTGGTTCTGACTATATCTGTGTAAGATGAATTTTGATTTATTGCAACCCTGGTTGGTATACTCCCTGGATGGCGACCTTGCTAAAAGTAAGTCTAAGGAACTTAGACGTAATTCTGATTCAGTCATTACTTGGATTCTCTTGTTTCATGAGATGGTCCTAGACGTTAAGGATGGATGAGCACTTGGTAGAGCAGTAGCTCTAACAGTGACACAGACAAAAATGGGTCTCTATAAATTTGATTAAAAATTCTCTTGCTTCTTTTGGACCGATCCTTTGGATAATGGTGTGGGTGCACATAAGGGATTATAGGAAGGAAAGGTAAAATTGTAGCTATTGACATGAGATACACTGATTTTCTAGAGGTAGAAGTTCTTCTTAGAGGAATAACTGACTTATTATTTATTAGTATTTCTACAATAGGATTAGCCCAGTTAAAAGGGTGGAAGAAAATTACCTTTGTCTTTGGCTAAGTAATCAGTGACACTACCTTGGACCTGAAAGATGTTCAAGTTAGCCTCAACCCATTAGAGTTATTAAGGATGATAGGATTATTCTAGGTGTACTTATTGTGGGCCAAGGAAGAATCTATGTAATCATTAGTGCAGCCTACTAAGGTTATATTTATGCCTTAGGTGAGGTGAAAAGTCAATATCAAAACAAGGAGAAAGCTACCTGGCTGTCTACAGTATCACTTGATAGTTTAGGAAATTTGTTCAGCTGGTGTACTGCAAGTCTCACCCCATTTATTGGCTCTGGTTGTGAGTCTTAAATAAGTGCTGTATGAAACAAACTTAATGAATTTGGTGTCAACATCTGTCAATGAAATTAATTAGATTGGCCGACAGAGGAGTGTACTTATTGGAAAATTTACTGGAAGCCAAGACTGTGTAGTAATTTGGTGCGGATATTTTGGGGAGACCATGCTTTATGGGTTTCTCATATTGCCATACATATCTTCTCAAGGATGGATGCATTACTATAGCCTTGGAAGATAAGGATGTATTTCTCATAATCCTTTGGAGTAGAGGGCATGGTTACTACAATCACCCTGAACCTGTCTAGTATAATGAAGACAATGTCAGCTTCTAGAGCAAAAGGCAGGACTACTTTGCCCACCAAAAAATTCAAATTTGCTAAGGTCAGGATTGCTTCCCAATGATGCAGCATACCTGGCTATTTTGCATTGCTTTACGGAAATTGGAGCTTGAATTGGTGCAAAAACTTCTGATACTCTGCTACTGCTATTGCTGTGTTTCTGACCCAGGAGAAACTATCTTCTGCCAGCATCAATCAAACTAGCAAGCTAATTTGTTAGCTTGCAAGTAGGTTAAACTTGAGGTACTTTACATCTCTTGGCAGTGAAAAGGCATCATTTTGACCCTCTTGACTTTCCTAATTATGTGATTTTTACCATTTCTTACCATGGCTACATGTTAGAATCATCTGGGCAACTTTTAAAAAAACACTTATGCCTTTGATCCATCGAAGACCATTGAAAATCATTCTCTGAGGGTAGGTCCTAAGCTTTGGTAATTTTTAAAGGCTTCCTACGTAATGATAATGTGCAGTCAGGAATTTCACTAAGCCATTACCCTTAGAGCTGGATACATAAAGTGTTTGGTATGTAATTCAGCATCATTTTGTGATCAGTCATCCATGCTATCTCAGACAAATGTAAAGAATCCCAAAATCAATAGTTAAATAATAGTGCATTAAATCAGGTTTGTGACTACTTGTGCTTAATGGATGCCTTTTGGTCTTCCACAAACTTAGTTCCATGATGTTACCAGTTTTTTTTCCACCTGTGATTAGACATCTCCTTGATGATAGAATGGACTATTGTCTCTTAGACTTTTATGGGATGGCCATCTTCAACTTGATTTATAATTCTTGTTAATAATATTGCGTCCCATTGCATGCCGATCTGGTGTATCTCAATTCATCATAAGACTCCTGAAGCTTAGAAGCAAATAGTCTGGGCTACTAATGCTTGCCTTCTGTTACCTTGGATGGACTTTAACCCTGGAATGCAAGTTTTGAATGACTAAAGTATCAGTGGCTTTACACCGAGAAACCTAGATGCTTATCAACCATTAAGAATTGTTGAACTAATACAATGTAACACATAAAATTGTTCTACAAGAATTGAAGTGAAAGCAAGTTAAATTTCTTAGTTTTGAAAATCCCATCAGATATAGGTTTGGGCTTTTATGAGCCAATGTCAAGTTTTTTAGAACGACCATATTCATTTTTTAGATTATGCCAGGAACTCAGGGATTGTAGGTCAGAAAAATTAGAGAGAGGCATATGGCTATTGGTCCACTGGTGAGACTGCAAAGGTGCTTTTGGTTCAAGAGGTGCTTGGCTGATAGATGGCTTTCCTCTTTATTTACATGGCCTCAGATGAGGCCCTTCCTACCTCTAAGTGTGCCATGCCTGGGAGCAGTACTCCATTGGATTTTATATAGTCTTCCACTTGAAGCCCTGCTACCTCAGGGCCCTGCATTTGAGGAGTATAAACCTCTACCACATGAGGAAACATTACCTTCCCATTTCTTATCCTGTTTTGAGGACATCTAATTATATTGGTGATGTCTAGCCACCAGCCCCCAATTCCTGGAGCCATACCCAACTAGACAGTCCTGCCTAGCTCTGTCTCAAACCTAATGTTTCATAACCAATGGCCAAGTCACTCAACTCTGGTGATGCTTTTATCTGGTGATTTAGATAACTGATCAAAAACTCTTTCCTTTCTCAGGAAGGAGAGAGAATATTTTCAACTATTGACAATTAATTTACTACCAAGACAAGAAGCCACCATTAGTTTCTCAATGAGATCACTGTGCCGCATAAAATTTTCAGTAAATCATCCTGCTACAGAATGAGTCTATATAGCTTTGTTTACTTGTAGATGATGAAAGTGAAATGGAAATCAAGCTAGAGATAAACCAAGAATCAAGGTCTTATTGTACAGAAACTAGCCATTGTAATAGAGAATGTAGAATAAAGAGGATAATAAGGAAATAGGCCTATGGTGAACCTGGCAATATTAATGTATAAAGGACAAAAAATGAAGTACATTAAAAGTAAGAGCATGCTCTGAGATGAAAACATGGTTTAAACATTTCAGTGTTAGTTGTTTTTAATAGGTTTTTATAGGAAGGATAGTATCTTGAAGAATCTTTGCCCTGCTTTTGAGAAATCACTTAAACCTGTATTCACATTGTTACATACCAATAACATAGACACATAGGCAGATCTAGAGTTAGGTCATTATAATATCTGAATAAATTCTGGTCACATTTATGTTGTATATAGCCCTATCAGAAACCAGAAGTAGGAAAGTGGTGTTACCATTAGGAAGATACTTGGCATGTAAAGTAAACCCCCGATTACTACCTGTGTAACAATAATACTAATTTGGGTGCTTATTAAATGCAGGGTACTGTGTTAGACATTGTGGGGGATGCAGAAATGAATAATAAATGGATGTTGCAGCCAGGGACTCGCATTCTAACCTATTTCTACACAAGTAATCTAAGTAAGACTAGGTAATACAATCGAGTTCTTACAATCAATGTAAAACTCAGACTTTGGTAAAGTTTAAAGAGAGATGTGCTTTTAGTAAGAACTTAAAATACTCAAATCTGTAAGTAGTGTCATGTGGTTGAAGCATGGGGGTAGGGTGGCATGGTAAGAGGAGTGGATTGATGCATGTTCCATCAGTACAATTATACCTCACTGTGCTGGTGTTGGGTAGTAGAGGTTGCAGTTGAGTCATAATGGAGATTCAGACCTATTTAGCATGTCTAATAATGTGCTGGTTAAGAGGATCGCAGATGTCTTTTGGTAGGAGTAGATTGCCTTTCCAGGGATGACTTTTCTAGGAAAATGTACCCTCAGTACCTGCAAAAAGGCAAGGGATGGATGGCAAAGAACGATGGGGAAGGCTAGTCTAGTTTGTTTTCCCAGCTCTGATTTCTGAGCCCCTCCTTTCCAGCACAAGCTGACAAGACAGATTTCATGAGAGAATGTAGCCAAATTAAGAGAGTAGGCAGTGTAGATACTCGGATGACAAACTGTTTCTGAGAGAGAGAGACGAGTAGTCTGTTTACTTTTGTATGAAAATTGGAATTATTTGAGATTGTGAGGGTGCAAGGCTTTCAAGAATGGTATGTAGAAGAGCATTGGCGGGAGCAGTGATGTACTGTGGAAAAGGGAGAAGCAGTGGACCTGGCACTCAGGATTTCCTGGGAAGGTTAAAAAATAGGATGGGTGGTGTGCCTTTGTATGATGCCCTCAGAGTATTAGAGAAGGCCCTTGGTGGTTGTCTGATTGCTTAGATCAGGTACAATAGGTGAGTCAGGAACTTTGGTCTTGTTAATATTCAAAGGCACAAAGAAGCTTGGGAAAATCTAAGGCTGCTGTACAATTCATTGGAGAGCAATAGAGTGTGCTTAGGTTGCCAGAAAATCTATTCAACAAATTAACACGGTCATGAAAGTGTAAATTCTAGGTTCTCTTTTCATTTAAATATCAAGGTATACGTCCAACAGAGAGGAGATCTCCTCTTCAGCCTATGATGCCTCCAGAGACAAAGGGGCTCCTTGAGCAAAGCTGGAATTTTCCAGGTGCATGTAATGTGTTAATGTGTGGAAAAGACAGAGTGAGAGCTCAGAATTACAGAAATCTTTTATTTTTTTTTTTATTCCTGAAAACTAGATTTAGGGCAGGTATTCCAGCTGATGAGCTGTTAATAAAACTTTGTTGCTTTTATTGCTTTCTTTAGCTATAAAAGCTAGAAATATTACAATCAGGTCTTATTTAAATGGCCATAAAGAGGTGAAAGAATGAAGAAAAGTGGTCCACAAGATCTGGAAAGGTCAGAGATCAACTGTAGCAGCAGGTATACCAGACTTTATTTTTCAGCTTGCATTGACATAGATTTCTTTGAGTGGAACCATGGGATATAACTTCTTTCCTCCCACCAGCAAATATTTCTGGGTCTGGAGATCAGACAAAGAAAATCATATTAAATTCCCTCTTTTTCTTTTGATAAGGCACAACAATGTATCACTATGTATTCTGTCATTATGCTTTACTTTTTCTATTGCCTTCGGTCTGTATGAATAATAGGAATATCTTTTATCTCACAGATAAAGAATTTTTTTTTTAGTCAGTCAAGAATCCCCAACTGTGTAGGAACAAAAATGGTGCAAAGAGAAAATATACTTGGTAAATTAAGAGCAATTGGGCTCTCCTATTTAACATTTTTAAAATGTCTTCCTATATTAGAAAAAGACCTACAGGTTCTCAGTTGAGGTCCAAAAAAGACCTCCCCTCATAGGAACAAAATCTTAATTGTCCTTTGGAGGTTCAGTATGTAATTGGGAGGACATTTTCAGCTGAAGGCCATTTGGTATCTTCTACCATCAAAGTTTGGAGCAGAGAGTCGAAAAGGAATGTATTTGTAAGGCACATGTTCAAGGGTGGGGTTGATACATCTTAGCTAGAATTCTTACATGTAGTTTTCTTGACAAATCCTTCTTTACCCACTCATTGTCATCTTGGAACTGAAATTCCAAGGTAACAGTATGTAAATGAGGAAAAGGCTGACTGTCATATTTAGGAGTCAATATGGAGGGTTCTGAGGTGTACCTTTAGGTAAGAATCATGGAGTTAAAGTTCTAACTACTAGAAGCAAAGGAGTATGCATCTTCTAGGCAAAATGCCCTGGTGTCCTACACTGGCTGAAAGCATGGATTTTGGAGTCAGGCCTGTATTGGAGGACCACATTCAACACTTACTAGTTCTGTGACCCTGGGCCCAAGATACATACTCTCTAAGGTTCAGTTTCTTCATCTGCAAAATGAAGATAATAGTACTTACCTTTTAAGGGTGCACTGATATAATGCACATAATGTCCTTAACACATTGCCTAGAACAGAGTAAGTACCCAGTATTTGTAGTTCCTATTGTTACTGTCAGTATTGCTATTCATGTAAATATTATTACTATATGATCATTACTGAGGAGGAGGAGAAAGGAATAAAAGCAGTAGCTGGGCTTACCTAAAAGGAAAAGTGGTAGAGGGCACCAGATTAGTTTTTTCCCGTTTGCATTTTACCTCAACCATGAAATATATTTACCTCTATTTGTTTAATGTTTATGTATTTATTTTGAGAAAGAGAGGGAGACAGCATAAGCAGGGGAGGGGCAGAGAAAGAGGGCGAGATTGAATCCCAAGCAGGCTCTGTGCTCTCAGCACAGGGCCTAACACAGGGCTCAATCCCACAAACCATGAGATCATGACCTGAGCCGAAATCGAGAGTCAGATGCCTGACTGAGCCACCCAGGTTCCCCTATTTACTTCTTGTACTCTGTGCTTTCTCATTTTGATCACATTGAAATAGAAAAGTAAAAGATGAGATACCATTCATTATACTTTTTAAAATATTTTTTTAAAATGTTTATTTATTTTTGAGGGAGAGGAGACAACATGCAAGCAGGGGAGGGGCAGAGAGAGAGACACACACAGAATCTGAAGCAGGCTCCAAACCCTGAGCTGTTAGCACAGAGCCTGATGTGGGGCTCAAATTCAGGAACCACGAGATCATGACCTGAAGTGAAGTCAGATGCTTAACCAACTGAGCCACCCAGGCGCCCCCATCTTTACACTTTGTTTCTTTTTAAAATTTATTTAATGTTTATTTTTGAGAGAGAGAGAGAGACAGACAGAGTGTGAGCAGGGAAGGGGCAGAAACAAAAAGTAAACCTCAATATATATTAAATCAGGGGTTGTAAACTTGAGGCTCATTGGTAAGGTACGACTCACAGACAAGTAATTTTTTTTTTGATGTTTTTCATGGTGTTGGATTATAAAGTGTACATTTGAATTGGTTTCCAGCATTAAAAATACAGGCTTGGTAAGTAATCTGTGTTTCTACATTATCCAGAAAAAAAGCAGAAAATTGGGCATTCATGGCTTGTCAACCACTGCCTACACCGTGATAGTGGTGGCTCAACTTAAATGGGTTTGTGCTTTTCATTTTACTGGTGTGTTCATCACTCCCAGTTGCATCCCTAAGTCTGCAGCTGGATCTCAGTAGCTATTTGTTCTCTTTTACTCAGTTCATTTCTGTTATATTACTTACCTGGTCCTTGTTAGCATTTCATAAGCATTGTGTTCAATGAATGAGTCAGTGTGTACTAAGCTCATATGTAGTAAGCATACATTTTACTTTATTTCTTTAAATCAGACCCCCAGGCCTCACTTATATTATTGGCAGGATATTTAGTCTCATTTATTATGGAGATCAAGCTCCTCGGGGAGTTTTGGCAAGCTGTAGCCTGCCTGAGAATATTTACAATACATACATTCCATAAAGGATCCTTATGTAGATTATATAAATGTATACATTCTAAAAATTAATAAGACAAATACAACTTAGCTAAAAATGGGGAAAATCTTGAACAGGTATTCCAAAAGAACCAATTCAAATGGCCAATAAACAAAGATACTTAGTATCATTATTCAAGAAGAAAACACAATTGAAACCGTAATGAAATAACACTGTATAACTTCTCAAAGTACATAAAATTAAAAAATACTGATGGGGGTGCCTGGGTGGCTCAGTCGGTTAAGCATCTGACTCTTGATTTCAGCTCAGGTCATAATTTCACGTTTTGTGGGTTGGGCTCTGCACTGACATGTAGAGGCTGCTTGGGATTCTCTCTCTGTCTCTCTCTGCCCCTCCCCTGTGCATGCACACATGCTCGCTCTCTCAAACTAAATATTAAAAAAAAAAAGACTGGGTGTATCATGTTTTGGTGAAGATGGGGAACAATTGGAATTACATTGCTGATAGTAGGATAATTTGATATAACCATTTTGGAAAACTCTAAGGTTATATTCAGTAAAGCTATGTTTACATCAGTTTATGATCTAACAATTCTTTTTTTTTAAATTTTTTTTTAACGTTTATTTATTTTTGAGACAGAGAGAGACAGAGCATGAACGGGGGAGGGTCAGAGAGAGGGAGACACAGAATCTGAAACAGGCTCCAGGCTCTGAGCTGTCAGCACAGAGCCCGACGTGGGGCTCGAACTCACAGACCGCGAGATCGTGACCTGAGCCGAAGTCGGCCGCCTAACTGACTGAACCACCCAGGCGCCCCTGATCTAACAATTCTATTCTTCTGTCTATATCACAGAAACTAAGACATATGTTTATCAAAAGACAAATGATTTTAGTAGTTTTATTCATAATAGCCTCCAACTGGAAACAACATGTTCATCAATAGGAGGATGAATGAATAAATTGCAGAATATTACATAATAGAATGCCTCCTGTGATTATAAAAGATAGAAAACATGCATGTAGACAACATTATGCAGACAACATGGATGAATATCACAGACATAATGATGAATAAAATGAGCCAGACAAAAGGGTACACACTGTTTGATATTATTCATATAAAGTTCCAGAATGGGTTCTAGAATTAATGTATTATGATGGAAGTCTGAATAGTGGGAGGGACATGAGGGAACGTTTTTGTCATGCTGGAAATTTTTATATTTGGAATGGGGTAATGATTGCATGTGTACATACATATATAAGTATTTATGGAACTTTATACCTAAGATTTGTGTATGTGTATTAAATCTTGATTTGAAAGTATAAAGACAACTTTGTCATCTTTCAATCAACTTCCAACCTTATGTGTTACTGTCTTGTCATGTTTTTTAATTTTAGATATATTTTAAACTCTATAGGCCATTTTTATGTTATTTTGTGCACACAGTTTTCATTTGGATTTACCTTTATGCCTTTACCTTTATACTTTTCAGGTATACTTCATTAATTTCCAAACTTCCATGTTTTCCAGTTGGTTGATTCTCCTACCTGAAGAAATACATACATGTGTGTGTGTGTGTGTGTGTGTGTGTGTGTGTGTACACTGTTTATTTTTGAGAGAGAGAGAGAGAGTGTGAGTGGGGGAGGGGTAGAGAACAAGTGAGACACAGAATCTGAAGCAGGCTCCAGGCTCTGAGCTGTTAGCTCAGAGCCTGACTCAGGGTTTGAACCCAAGAATTGTGAGCTCATGACCTGAGCCAAGTCACATGCTCCACTGACTGAGCCACCCAGGCTCCCCACCCTAGTATATTTTCAGTGTAAGTTATATAGTAATGAATGTTTTCAGTTTTTGTTTGCTAAAAATGGTTTCTTGTTGCTTTTAAAGAATATTTATCTGGGTACAGAAGTCTTTGTTGGCATCTAGTTTCTTTCAGAATTTCAAAGAGGTTTCATTGTGCTCTGGCTTTCACACCTTTTTTCTTGATGCTTTCTGGAAGTTTCACTTTGTATTTGAGTTTGAGAAAATTTTGATTCATTTATGTGTGGTTTTCTCTACATGTATCTGGTTTAGGATTGCAGAACTTGAATTTGTGCACTGATAGCTTCCATCAGTTTTGGAACATTTCCAGCTCTTATTTTAAAAATTGCTTCTGTGTCATTCTCTCTCTTTTCTACTTAGCACTCCAAACCTCATATACTATACATTTAAGCATTTTGACTATGTTCAATACATATCTTACCAGTTTCTTTCTTTTGTCTCTTTGGCTTGAACAATTTGTATGGGCTTCCCTTCCATTTCATTAATCCACTCCATTTTAATCTTTTCTTGGTGTATCTCATTTTTATAGCTATCCATTGAGTTTTTACATTCAAGTGTATTTTTTAGTGCTATTCTATCCATTTGGTTCTTAAAGATTCACATTTTCTAGTAAAATTTTTCATCTTTTCATGTTTTCTTCATAATTTCTTTTTCCTTAACAAGTTATAGTTAACTTAAAATTGTTGATAGCAAATATATAAGTACCCTGTATGGATTTTCTTCTCTTGTCTTTATTTCTCTTGGTTATTTTTCATGTGATTTTATCTCAGCATGGCTAATAATCTTTGATTTAGTATTGGACATTCAGAATAAAGATCTATATAATATGCAAATGACAATTTATTCTACCCAAAGAATATTTTCCACTGTTACAATGATAGAATGGTAGCTGACCATCTTATTAGGTATTGAACTGATTTGAAGCTGGCTTGCAGTTGTGTTTTTGTTTTTGTTTTTGTTTTCTTAAATAAGATGCAGCCTGTCTCTCAGTTTTTACCCATCTCTAGGGCATGAGTCTCTAGGGATTTTGGTTGAGAGCTTTGTAAGGCTGTGTATCCTCAGAACCAAGAAATTGATGAATTTTGCTGTTCCTCAGAGCCATTCACTTTACACCCTTCATGTGTGCAAGTTGTGACAGTTTACCACTTTTTTCTAGAGTCTTTAACTGTGGCATTGTGATTACAGGTTCTCTTCCCATTTGTGAGTCTGTACAATACTGCTAGATGGTGGGAAATTCTGGTCTGCCTTTTATGAGTTTTTGGCTTAGTCTTTCTAGCCTTCTGCATTGTACAGTCACAGGATTTGGAAAACAAGTGTTTTGAGAGAAACCAGCCATATGTTTGAGGCCATCCAATCTTGAATTTTGTCACTTTCTTGCATAACTGCCAAAAGCTTTGCTGGTATCTCTGTCCTCTAGCAGTAGTCTTCAGCTTGTGCCAAGTCCAGATTCACAGCCTCCAGAACTAGCAGAGGTGCTCACAGTAAAAGTGGGTACAGATTCTAAGTTGACCTATGAGAGTGTATCCCTACTGCAGAATTTTATACCTGGACAAATAAAATTTTTATGTTATTTTGTGCACACAATTTTCATTTGGATTTACCTTTATACTTTTCAGGTATACCTCATTAATTTCCAAATTTCTGTGTTGTCCAGTTGGTTGATTCTCCTACCTGAAGGAATACATACATATGCATACATATACATATACACAGCTTCTACAGCTCTATGATGCCTTTAAGAATATAACCTTTTTATTTATTCTGGGTTTTCTAGTTGTTATCAGTGATATCTATGGCTGCTACAAATGGTTCCACCCCACTTGAGGACCACAAAGTTTTGAACAAACACATTTTTATATGGCTCTATGCTAAGTGTTGTGGTTGCAGGGAAATAGAACTTGAGCTTTTCCTGACGGTTTTTAAATGTATGTAATTACAGGGTACGTACCCTAGAAGATTAATAAAACAGAACATAATGGGATAACTTGTTGACAAATTGTATACATAATACATTTAGGAAGCCAAGAAAGACCTCACTGAGTTCGAGGATAGTCAGGAAAGGCAAACTTAAAGTTAACTTTAAGGGTATTGTGAGATAAAACATTTTATTTTGAGAATAATATGGGACAAAAGTGTGGATGAAACTGACATATTCGTAGTAGCCTTATTAAAGAAAAGACCTAACTTGGGAACAACCCAAATTTCTGTCCAATACAGGAATTGATAAATAATAGATGGTTTTAAATTTATATAAGAGAATATAATTCAGTAATTAAAAAGACTGAACTAGAAACCATGAGACAACATAGATCTATCTCACAAACCTTGATAAGCAGAAGAAACCAGATGCTAAGAGTATGTATCAAATGATTCTTTTTATAGGAAATTTAAGAATAGGCAATACTGATATATAATACATAACATATAAAATATGATATTTGCAGAACTGGTGATGGATATGTGGACCAGAACAATAGGTGCCTCTGGAAGGTGAGGACTGACTAGATAGGAGCCTGATAGAAATTTATGGGGTGGTGGAAATATTCTATATCTTGACTGAAGCAGTGATGTCTTGGATGTATACAAATATCAAAAATTGATAAATTGTGTATAATACCTGCATTTTATGGTGTGTAAATTTTAATTCAAAAATACAACTGAATATAAAAGCAATATAGTTCATAACAGATGATCTAGTAATTGATTTGAGAGAAATGGTGGAAGATATGTTTGGGTAAATATGTTGAGCCTAAGAGGCAAAGATTCTTAAATGTTGGGCAATAGGAATCCACTAAAATACTGTGCAAATGTAGGAGAAAATTAGATTAATGCTTTAGGAATTTTAATCTCCAGGGCCTAAATAAGCCACTCAAAACAAAGATGAATATAGCTGATAGCCAACAGTAGACATAAAGTTTTTTAAAATTTTATTTTTATTTTATTCCAGTATAGTTAACAGTGTTAGATTAGTTTTAGGTGCACAATGTAGTGACTGAAAAATTCTATACATTATTCATTATAAGTATACTCTTAATCCTCTTTACCCATTTCACCCTAACCCCACCAACCTCTCCTCTGGGAACCATCAGTTTGTTCTCTATAATTAAGAGTCTGTGTGTCTCTTTTGTTTGTTGTAAATTTCAAGTGAGTGAATTCATATGCTATTTGCCTTTCTCTGACTGACTTATTTCACTTAGTGTTATGTCTTCTAGATCTATCCATATTGTTGAATATAGCAGGATCTCATTTTTTATGGCTGAGTAATATTCCTGTGTGTGTGTGTGTGTGTGTGTGTGTGTGTGTGTGTGTGTGTTTGTGTCTTCTTTATCCATTCATCAATCGAAAGACACTTGGGTTACTTCCATAATTTGGCTATTGTAAATAATGATGCAGTAAACATAGGGGAGCATATATCTTTCTGAATTCGTGTTTTCATATTTTTTGGGTAAATACCCAATAGCATGATGACTGGATCATATGATAATTCTATTTTTTAACTTTTTGAGGAACCCTGCATACTATTTTCCACTGTGGCTGCACCAATATGCATTCCCACCAATAGTGCATGAGGGTTCCTTTCCCTCATCCTTACCAATGCTTGGTTGTTTCTTGTGTTTTCGATTTTAGCCATTTAGCCAGGAGGTGATATTGTTGTGTTTATTTGCATTTCCTTGATGATTAGTGATGTTGAGCATCTTTTTATGTGTCTGTTGGCCATCTGGATGTCGTCTATGGAGAAATGTCTGTTCGTGTCTTCTGCCTATTTTTAATTGAAATATGTATTTTTTGGGTGTCGAGATATTTAGGTTCTTTATGTATGTTGGCTACTAACCCTTTATTGGATATGTCATTTGCAAATATCTTTTCTCACTCAATAGGTTGTCTTTCAGTTTTGTTTCCTTCACGATGCAGAAGGTTTTTTGTTTTTGTTTTTTTGATGTATTCCCAGTGGTTTATATTTTGCTTTTGTTTCCCTTGCATCAGGAGACATGCCTAGAAGAATGTTTCTATGGTCAGTGTCAGAGAAATTACTACCTGTGTTCTATTCTACGATTGTTAAGGTTTCAGGTCTCACACATTTAGGTGTTTAATCCATTTTGAGTTTATTTTTGTGTATGGTATATGAAAGTGTTCTAGTCTTATTCTTTTGCATGTAGCTCTCCAGTTTTCCCAACACCGTTTTTTGAAGAAACTATCTTTTCCCATTCCATATTCTTGCCTCCTTTGTCAAAGATTAATTGGCCATGTAATTGTGAGTTTACTTCTTGTCTCTCTATTGTGTTTTATTGATGTACCTGTCTGTTTTTGTGCCAGTGACATGCTGATTTTATTACTACAATTTGTAGTATATCTTGGAATCTGGGGTTGTGATACCTCTAGTTTTGTTTTTTCTTTTTCAAAGTTGCTTTGCCTATTCAGGGTCTTTGGTGGTTTCATACAAATTTTAGGGTTATTCTAGTTCTGTAAAAAAAAAATTGTTCAGTATTTTGATAAGGGTTGCATTAAATCTGTAGATTGCTTCAGGTAGTGTGGACATTTGAACAATATTGAGTCTTCCAATCCATGAACTATTTTCCCATTTTTTTTGTGTGTTGTCCTCTATTTTGTTCATCAATGTTTTATAGTTTTTTGGAAGACAAATTTTTCGCCTTTTTGGTTAAGTTTATTACTCGGTACTTTATTCTTTTTTGTGCAATTGTAAATGGGATTCTTCTATTAATATCTCTCTCTGATATTTCATTATTAGTGTGTAGAAGTGCAACAGAATTCTGTATGTTGGTTTTGTATGCTGTGACCTTACTGAATTCATTAATCAATTCTGCTGTTTTTTGGGTGGAGTCTGTAGGATTTTCTCTCTATATATATTATGTCATTTGCAAGTGGTGACAATTTTACTTCTTTCTTAGAAATTTAGATGCTTTTTATTTCTTATTGCTGTGGCTAGAACTTCAAGTACTATGTTGAATAAAAGTAGCAAGAGTGGACATCCTTGTTTTGCTCCTTAGGGGGAAAGCTTTGTTTCACATCATTAAATATGATGTTATTTGTGGATTTTCACATATAGCCTTCATTATGTTGAGGTATGTTCTCTATTTTGTTGAGAACAAACTTTATTTTGTCATAAATGAATGTTGTACATTGTCAAATACCTGTTTTTGCATATATTTAAATGATCATAAAATTTTTATTCTTTCTCTTGTTGATGTGATGTATTGAATGATTTGTAAATATTGATCCACCCTTGTATCCCAGAAATGAATCCTGCTTGATAAATTGTGAATGATCTTTTTAGTGTATTGCTGGATTTGGTTTGCTAATATTTTGCTGAGGATTTTTGCATCCATGTTCATCAGAGATATTGGCCATAATTTTTTTTTTTTGTAGTGTGTTTATCTGGTTTTGATATCAGGGTAATGCTATTCTCGTAAAATGAATTTGAAAGTTTTCCTTCCTCTACTATTTTTTGGAATAGTTTAAGAAGAATAAATATTAACTCTTCTTTAAGTGTTTGGAATTCTTTAAGTGTTTGGAATTCACCTGGTCTTGGTCTTTTGTTTTTTGGGAGGTTTTTGATTATTGATTCAATTTCATTGCTGGTGATCGGTCTGTTCAATTTTTCTATTCCTGTGTAAGTTTTTGTAGGTTATATATTTCCAGGAATTTATTCATTTTTTCTAGGTAGTCAAGTTTGTTGGCATATAATTTTTCATACTCTCTTGTAGTCTTCTGTATTTCTGTGGTGTTGGTTGTTATTTCTCTTCTTTCATTTATTACTTAGTTTTGAAACTAGCCTGCCTTTTTCTTTCTCTTTCTGTCTTCCTTTCTCTCTCTTTCTTTCTTCCTGTGTAAAGGCTTATCAATTTTGTTGATATTTTTAAAAACCAACTCCTGGTGTCATTAATACTGTTTTATTATTTTCTTTATTCTACTGGTTTTGGGTTTGGTCTGTTCTTTTTCTTGCTCCCTTAGGTGTAAGGTAACATTGTTCATTTGAGATTTCTCTTGCTTCCTGAGGTAGATCTGTATTGCTATAAACATCTTTCTTAGAATATCTTTCCGTGCATTCCTCAAATTTTGTACCATTGTGTTTTCATTTGTCTACATGTATTTTTTGATCACCTCTCTGATTTCTTGGTTGACACATTCATTGTTTAGTAGCATGTTATTCAACCTTAATGTATTTACGTTCTTTTCAGATTTTTTCTTAAGGTTGATTTCTAGTTTCATAGCATTGTGGTTGGAAAAGATGCATGGTATTACTTCAGTCTTACTGAATTTATTGAGACTTGTTTGTGGCCTAATATGTAATCAATTTTGGAGAGTGTTCCATGTGCACTTGAAAAGAATGTCTATTCCCTTTTAGGATGGAATGTTTTAGATATATCTGTTAGATACATCTGGTTCAGTATGTCATTGAAAGCCACTGTTTCATTGTTAATTTTCTGTTTGGATGATTTATCCATTGATGTAAGTGGAGTGTTAAGGTCCCCTACTATTAATGTACTCCTATTGATTACTCCCCTTATGCTTGTATGTATTTGGGTGTTCCTGTGTTTGATGCATAAATATTTACAATTTTTGTATCCTTTTGTTGGATTATTATTTTTTTGATTATGTAGTGCCCTTATCTCTTGTTACAGTGTTGGTTTTAAAGTTTGCAGGATAAGTTTTTCTTCATCTCCTAACTTTCATCTGCATGTGTCTTTTAGTTTTGAAATAATCTTTTGTATGCAGCATACAGATGGCTCTTGTTTTTTTATCATCCATCACCCTATATCTTTTGATTGGAAAGTTTAGTCCATTTACATTCAAAGTATTATTGATAGGTAAGTGGTTCCATTTTGTTACTTGTTTTATGGTGTTTTTTTTCTAGCTCTTCTCTGTTCATTTCTTTTTCTTCTGGTTGCTGGCTTTCTTTAGTGATGTACTTGGATTCCTTTTTCTTCACTTTTTTTTGCCTATTGGTTATTGGTTTTTCATTTGTGGTTATTATTAGATTCATATATAACATCTTATGCATATAGCAGTCTGTATTAGGCTGATGGTCACTTAAGTTTGAATCTATTCTTTACTCCTCTCCACCGCCCCCCCCCCCCCATGTTTTAGGTATTTGGTGTCATACTTTAGACCCTTGTATATTGACAATATGTTGACTGATTTTTTATAATTATACTTATTTTTTACTGCTTTTGTGATTCGTACTTACTCTTGCTTGTGGTCTTTCCTTTTCACTCAGAGTCCCCTTTAACATTTTTTTATAGAGTTGGTTTTGTGGTAATGAATGCCTCTAACTTTTTTTTTTGGAAACTCTTTATCTCTTCTTCCATTCTGAATGATAGCCTTGTTGGATAGTGTATTCTTGGCTGCAGGTTTTTATATTTTAGCAATTTTAGTATATCATGCCATTCCGTTCTTGCCTGCAAATTTTGTACTGGAAAGCAGTTGATGGTCTGGTGGGGTTTCCCTTGTACTTAAGTGCTTTTTTTCCTTTTGCTGTTTTTAAATTTCTCAGACTACTTTTTGCCCTTTTAATTACCATATGTCTCAGTCTGGACCTCCATAGGTTGAAAATATTGGGGTCTCACTATACCGCCTGGATCTGGTTGTTTGTTGCCTTCCCTGGATTAGGGAAGTTTTCAGCTATTATTTCTTCAAATAATTTTTCTGCCCATTTCCTCAATATTTTCCATTTGGGATCCCTATAATGGAAGTGTTACTATATTTAATGGTGTTGCTGTGTTCCCTTAGTCATTTTTCATTTATTAATATTTCTTTCTCCTGTTCAGCTTTATTGCTTTCCATTTCTCTGTCCTCCAGGTCACTGATCTGTTCTTCTGCTTCCTTTAGTCTACTATTTTACCTAGTGTACTTTTAATTTCAGTTATTGAGTTCTTCATCGCTGGCTTGTTCCTATTTATATTTTCTATCTGTTTGTTGGGGGTCTCACTGAGGCCCTCTGCTGTTGTCAAGTCTAGTGAGTATCTTTATGACCATTACTTTAAATTCTCTATCAGGCATATTTCTTACCTGTTTCCTTTAGCTCTCTTGCTGTATTTTCTTCTTTTTTTCCATTTTTTTTCCTGTCTCATGTTTAACTCTTTGTTTCTATGTTTTAAGAAAGTCAGCTATGTCTCCTGCTCTTGAATGTAGTGGCCTTATGAAGAAGAGGTCCTACAGTGCCTTGCAGTGTAATGCCTCCTGTTCACCAGAACCTGGCACTTTATGGGTGTCTCCTATGTGTGTTGTATTTACCCTGCTCTTGTGGCTGAGCCCTGTTTACCTTCAATCCAGTTGTCTGCAATGGTTCTCTTTGTTATGTGCAGAATTTGGTCTCTGTTAGCGGACCAGTCAGGTTTCCTTGGGCTTACATTGAGCCAGACCAGGCATTTGCCAGAGATGCAGTAGCATTGAACTGCAGGATGCTTTCCCTGTGTTGCTCCCTTAGGAGCATTTAGTTGGTGTGTGGGACCTGCAGTTAGATTAGATGTCTGCCCTAGTTAACTGCTGAGGGGGCTGTGGGACTGCTGTTTCTCCTCTTCTCAAGGCAGAGTCACTTAGAAGTGATGGGGGCACCTGCAGGCTTGTGGCACCACTTTGGATAGGCTCCAGCATAGGACATTATTGGAGGTTGCAGGTCCACTGAAGAATGTGGGGGTGGTGTATCCAGTCACAGCACATTTAGTACCAGCAAGGTCTCTGCTGGTTCCCTGCAGGAGGGGATTTGCAGCCACCTGGGAAAACTGCCACTCAGGCCTGCCAGGTTGGAGGGAAGGGATCTGCAGATGTGCATGTGGGAGGGAGTGCTGGGCATACTGTTAGCAAGCTAGGTGGAGAGTGTTGGTGCTGAGCTAGTTCCTGCAGGTATCTGTGTATCTAGGCTGGGGTGGGTTGGTAGGGGGAGGGAATGTGGTGCCTGCCAGTTCTTTTGTTCTTTGAGAGATCTCCCAATGATCCCTGCCCCTCCAGCACAACAAGATTAGTAAATAATTCTCCTGTATTATCCCAGGCATTTTTCAAATTGCTACCGCTGTGCCATATCTAAATGGGGCTGTTTGGCATGCCATGTTTTTAACGGTGGGGACTTTACCTTACCCACTCCCACAGAGCCAGGACCCCTGATTTTTAAGTTCAGGTGTTAAACTCCAGTGATTGTTAGCCTCCCCATCCAGCCCCCACCCCGTTTTTCAAAGCCAAATGTTAGGGGGATTCAGCTTTCTTATGTGTGTATGTGTGCCTGTTCCTCTTGTCTCTCCACACTTGTGCCCCTTTCACCCGGGGATAGTTTTGCAGGTTCATTTGGTTCCCTTCTTACCTTCTTGACTATGGCCTCTTCTCTACATTTAGCTGTGGAACATCTGTTCTGTCTTTGGGTCTTTTTCTTGGTTATTTATATTGATGTGGTGGTTATCTAGTTGTATCTATCCATGGGGCAAGGTGAATTTAGTGTTCTCCTACTCTGCCGTTTTAATGTCACATTTTCTGGAATTCACTCTCTATTTTACTTTTGTAAAAAATAAATTTCAACTCTTTAGCATACATCCTTCCTAAGAATGACATGTTAAAAATTTAATGATGTTGTCTTTACTAATAGGAGTTAATCCTATTGCTTCTCTCAAGAATGAAAATCACAGAACTTGAGATAAAACTGGGTAAAAAGTGACCAAAGCTCTAGGTCAGAGAAGAAATTAATTTTTAGTTTCCCAAGTTAAGGCATAATTTCTGTAAAGTGGCTTCAAAAACTACAGCAAATTATAATGATATGAGGGACAAATGGTAAGCTCATTGTTATTTGTCTCTGAACAGTTGATGGTTCAGTTCTGCATGGTTTTTGAGCAAGTTTTATTCAGTTCTATGAAGAATATTAGAAAAATGTAGTAACATAATCCAGGATACTTTCAAAATACATAAAGGCTATAAGGAAATGAGGAGAAAATGATAATGAGCAACAACAGATGTTTCTTTCTTGGAAGAGTAATGAGAGATAGAAATAGCATCTTGCAGAAAGTACAAGGATTTTATCACCAATTTTTCAAGAATTCATCAAGATATTTCACAAATATGTGTGACTTTTAAAACATAAAAAAAGAGGGGCGCCTGGGTGGCGCAGTCGGTTAAGCGTCCGACTTCAGCCAGGTCACGATCTCGCGGTCCGTGAGTTCGAGCCCCGCATCAGGCTCTGGGCTGATGGCTCGGAGCCTGGAGCCTGTTTCCGATTCTGTGTCTCCCTCTCTCTCTGCCCCTCCCCCGTTCATGCTCTGTCTCTCTCTGTCCCAAAAATAAATAAAAAACGTTGAAAAAAAAAATTAAAAAAAAAAAAACATAAAAAAAGATGAGGAAAAGATGCAGATCCATAATTTCGAAGAGATATGTTGGCCCCAATAATACGCATCTGTGGACCAGGCAAAAGTCACATAAGATTCTACTTAACAACATGTTTCTGTATCTGAAATCACATCACAATAGATTAATCATTTGGATTAAAATGCAAATATTTGTATTTTGCTATGTAAATGTACATTTCTCTGGGAGTGGCAACATATATCCTTTTTAGAACTAGCTTTTCTACACTGATGACTTAGTAGGAAAATGCAGAAAAATAATTGGTTGAAAAGGAATGGCATGTTGCATAAGATAAAAAGGTACAATGTGGACTTGCATCAATGAGGAAAATTATATCATGTCTTTATATACTACTGGAATTTCTTATTAAATCCATTCATCAGGGACATTGGAAAATGATGCTATAAGACAGGAGGAAGAGTCAAAGAAAGGTGAGGAGTAAGATGAAAACTAATCTCTGGCTGTTTTGGTCTACTCAGTCTTAAATATGTAGAAGAAATTGTTGATATAGAATATTAATCTTCCTCTACATAATTGATTTGCTTTTAATGTTACTGTTTTGAAATTTGACCAGCTGCCTGATTATTTTTTCAGGCTTGCTGTCTCTTGCCCTATTCTGAGCTGCTGCTTTAGCACTCCCCAATCTCCACCCTTGCCTCTGACAACAGTTAAAGACAGCCAACAGTTATTATTTACTTGGTTATTGTCGTTTATTTTGGCTTAAATGACAGAAAATTACTTTCTCATTGTTCCTTGAGGCTGGAAGATCAACATGCCATCAGTGTTTGGTTTCTCCTGAGGCCTCTCTCTTTGGTTTATAGACAGCCATCTTCTCACTATGTCCTCACATGGCCTTTTTTCTGTGTATATATATCCCTGATGTGTCTTCCTCTTTCTTTTTTTTTCCAGTTTCACTTGGACATAATTGATATATATCAGTATACAAGATGATGGTTTGATTTACATACATTGTGAAATAATTACTTAATGATTCAGCTAACCATCTTCACATACAGATAAAGTTAAAAAGAAAAAAAAAATCTGTGATGAGAACTCATGGGGTATACTCTCAACAGCTTTCCTATATAGCCTACAGCAGTGTGTGCTATAGTCATCATGTTATTTATTATAGCCCAAGTACTTATTGATCTAATAACTGGAAGTTTGTACCTTTTAGCCAGCTCACTTCAGTTCCCACCCCTCACCCTTTGCCTCTAGTAACCAACAGTCTGATCTCTTTTTCTATGACCTTTTTTTTTTTAAAGATTGCATATATAAGTGAGATCATAGAATATTTGTCTTTACTGAATGACTTATTTCACTTAGTATTATGCCTTCAGGTTTCATCCATGTTGTCACAAATGATGCCATTTTCTTTTTTTTAAATGACTGAATAATACTCCTGTGTGTGTGTGTGTGTGTGTGTGTGTGTGTGTGTGTATTCCAACTTTATGCATTCATTCATTGATGGACATTGTTTTCATGTCTTGGCTATTGTAAATAATGTTGCTATGAACATAGACGTGCTGATACCTTTTTGAGTTAGTGTTTTCATTTCTTTCAGATACATTTCCAGAAGTGGAATTTGTAATTCATATAGTAGTTTCACTTTTAATATTTTGAAGATCCTCCATACTGTTTTCCTTAGTGGTTGTACCAATTTGCGATTCTACCAACAATGCACAAGGGTTTGCTTTTCTTGATACATATACCAACATTTGTTTTCTTATTCTTTTAATGATGACCTTTTTAATGGGCATAAGGTAATAGCTCATTATGGATTTGGTTTGCATTTTCCTAATGACTAGTGATGTTGAGCATCTTTTTATTTGCTTTTTGGCTTTTTTTATGTCTTCTTTGGACAAATACCTATTCAGGTCCTTTGCTCATTGCTAAACTTATTTATTTTTTTGGCTGTTGAGTTAGATGAGTTCTTTATATATTTTAGATATTAACCCTTTATCAGATATATGACTTGCAATCATGTTTTTCTCATTCCTTAGGTTGTCTCTTGACTTTGGTGATGGCTTTTGGTAGTATTGACATTTTAACAATGTCATTTCTTCCAATCCATGAACACAGGATACCTTCTCATTTATTTGTGTCTTCCTGGATTTCTTTAATGTCTTATAATTTTCAGAGTAGAGATTTTTTTTACCTCGTTATTTAAGTTTATTCCTAAGTATTTTGCTTTTTTACTGTAAGTGGGATTTATTTCTCTTTTGGAGAATTTGTTTGTGTATAGAAATAGTAATCTTTCTATGTTTATTTGTGTGCTATAACTTTACTAAATTGATTAATTAGATCAGTTTTTTTATTGAGTCTTTATGATTTTTTTTTAATTCGCAAAGTATTATATATATTTTTAAAAACTTGATCCAATGATTTGAGCAACATCATTTTAAACAAGATTTTAATGTAATTATTTTTTTTCCTAAATTTTATTTTTTAATTTACAACCAAGTTAGTTAGCATATAGTGCAACAATAATTTCAGGAGTGATTCCTTAATGCCCCTTATCAATTTAGCTTATCCCCCTTCTACAATCCCTCCAGCAACCCTCTGTTTGTTCTCTATATTTAAGATTCTCTTATGTTTTGTTTCCCTCCCTGTTTTTATATTATTTTTGCTTCCCTTCCCTTATGTTCATCTGTTTTGTCTCTTAAAGTCCTCATATGAGTGAAGTCATATGATTTTTGTCTTTCTCTAATTTCACTTAGCATAATACCCTCCAGTTCCATCCACGTAGTTGCAAATGGAAAGATTTCATTCTTTTTGATTGCCAAGTAATACCCCCTTGTATACATATATACCACATCTTCTTTATCCATTCGTCCATCGATGGACATTGGACCTTTCCATACTTTGGTTATTGTTGATAGTGCTGCTATAAACATGGGGGTGCATGTGTCCCTTCAAAACAGCACACCTGTATCCCATGGATAAATGCCTAGTAGTGCAATTGCTGGGTCATAGGGTAGTTCTATTTTTAGTGTTTTGAGGAACCTCCATACTGTTTTCCAGAGTGGTTGCACCAGCTTGCATTCCCACCAACAATGCAAAAGAGATCCTTTTTCTCCGCATCATCACCAACATCTGTTGTTGCCTGAGTTGTTAATGTTAGCCATTTTGACAGGTGTAAGGTGGTATCTCATGGTGGTTTTGATTTGTATTTCCCTGATGATGAGTGATGTTAAGCATTTTTCGTGTGTTGGCCATCTGGATGTCTTCCTTAGAGAAGTATCTATTCATGGCCTTTGCCCATTTCTTCACTGGATTATTTGTTTTGTGGGTGTTGAGTTTGATAAGTTCTTTATAGATTGTGGATTAACCTTATCTGGTATGTCATTTGCAAATATCTTCTCTCATTCCACAGGTTGCCTTGTAGTGTTGCTGATTGCTTCCTTCACTGTGCAGAAGTTTTTATTTTGATGAGGTCCCAATAGTCATTTTTGTTCTTATTTCCATCTTAGTTGCCTCCAGAGATGTGTTGAGTAAGAAGTTGCTGTGGCTGAGGTCAAAGAGGTTTTTGCTTACTTTCTCCTTGAGGATTTTAATGGCTTCCTGTCTTACCTTTAGGTCTTTCATCCATTTTGAGTTTATTTTTGTGTATGGTGTAAGAAAGTGGTCCAGGTTCATTTTTCTGCATGTTGCTGTCCAGTTTCCCCAGCACCATTTGCTGAAGAGACTGTCTTTATTCCATTGGATATTCTTTCCTGCTTTGTCAAAGATTAGATGGCCATACACTTGTGGGTCCATTTCTAGGTTCTCTATTCTGTTCCACTGATCTAGTGTCTGTTTTTGTGCCAGTACCATACTGTCTTGATGATTGCAGCTTTGTAGTATAACTTGAAGTCTGGGATTGTGATACCTCCTGCTTTGGTTTTCTTTTTCAAGATTGCTTTGGCTATTTAGGGTCTTTCCCAGTTCCATACAAATTTCAGGATTGTTTGTTCTAGCTCTGTGAAGAATGCTGTCTTTAGGATTCTATGTCTTTAGGTTTGCAGTCTGTAGGTTTTTCTATGAATGATTCATAGTGAATGGATGTTCAGTTTTGTTAAATGTTTTTCTGCATCTATTGAAATATATGTGATTGTTTTCTTCTATTCTGTTAACGTGTCATACCACATTGATTTTGCATATATTTAACCATCTTTGCAGCCCAGGGATAAATTCTGCTTGATCATGGAGAATGATCCTTTGAATGTGCTGCTGAATTCTGTTTGCTAGTATTTTATTGAGAATTTTTGCATCTATATTCGCCAGGGATATTGGCCAGTAGTTTTGTTTTTGTTTTTGTTTGTTTGCTTGTTTGTTTCCTTTCCTGGTTTTGGTATCAGGATAACGCTAACCTTATAAAATGAGTTTGGCAGTATTGACTGCTTTTTAATTTTAAGGGTTGGAGAGGGATTGGTGTTCATTCTTATTTCAGTATTTGGTCAAATTCACCAGAGAAGACATGTGGGAGATTTTTGGTTACTGATTCAATCTCCTTACTAGGAATTGGTATGTTTAGAATTTCTATTCTTTCCTGATTCATTCTTGGTAAATTATATGTTCCTAAGAATTTTTCCATTTCTTCTAAGTTGTTCAGTCTTTTAGCATATTGTTTATAGTACTCTTCTATCATCCTCTGAATGTCTGTGGTGTCAGCTATAATGTCTTTGGCTTTAATTATAATTTTGTTGATTTGGATCCTTCCTATTTTTTTCTTCGGTTAGTCTAGCTAAGGGTTTGTTGATTCTGTTTATCTTTTCAAAGAACCAACTCTTAGTCTGGTTAATCTTTTCTATTTTTCTGTTCTGTTTCATTTATTTCTGTTCCATTATTTATTGTTTCCTTCTAACTTGGGGCTTAGTTTGTTCTTTTTTTAGTTTCTGAAGGCCTAGAGTTATGTTGTCTAGGATCTTGCTTCTTAATATAGGTGTTTATAGCTATGAGCTTCCCTCCTGGAACTGCTTTTGCTGTGTTGCAAGTTCTGGTATATTCTCCCCACCCCCTTTATTTTTGTCTCAAGAAACTTTATTTCCTTTTTAATTTTTTCTTAATCTATTAGTTGCTCAAGAGTGTGTTGTTTATTTTCTATGTGTTCCTGGATTTCACAGGTTTCCTCTTCTCGATTTCTAGTTTCATGCCATTGTGATCTTAGAAGATACTTGGTGTGATTCTAATTGTCTTGAATTTAAGATTTGTTTTGTGGCCTATCATATAGTCTATTGTATGAAACGTTCCATTTGTGCTTGTTAAGGATGTGTATTCTGTTGAATAGAATGTTCTGTATGTGTCTGTTAAGTTCATTTCTAAGGTGGGTTGGTAGTAATGAATTCATTCAAGTAATGAATTTGTTTGGAAGAGCTTTTATCCTTCCTTTGTTTCTGAAGTACAGCTTTGCTGGGTATAGAATTTGTGATTGCAGTGATTTTATTTCAATATTTTGAATACTTCCAGTTCTTTCCTGTTGAGAAATTTGCCTATAGTGACAATTTTCTCTTCATGTAACTTCTTTGTTTTTCTTAAAATTCTCTGACTTTTGACCACTTAATTATAATGGATCTCAGGGTAGCCCTCTTTGGGGTTCCTTTGGGAATCATGGGTCTGGATGTCCATTTGTCTCCCCAGGTTTGGGAAGTTTTCATCCATCACTGCTTTAATTATACTTTTAGTCACTTTCCCTTCTGGAATTTCCATAATGTGAATATTATTTCTTTTTATGATGTTCCATAATTCCCATAGGCTTCTTTTCATTTTTTTAACTCTTTTTTTTGTTTCTTTGATTATATAATACTTAATGTCTTATACTCCAGGTTGCTGATGTTTTTTAAATTCATGATCAAGTTTATTGTTGAAAATTTCTATTGAATTCTTTAGTTACTATGTTTCTTAATGTAGGATTTCTGTTTTTAGATGGTTGCTATTTCCTTGTCAAACTTCTTGTTTGTTTATGCATTGCTTTCCTAATATTGTTTAGTTGTTTTTTGTTTTTGTTTTCATTTTTGTTGTTGTTGTTTTTGTTTTTTTGGAGGTAAGTCTTGAGTATTCCCTGAATTCCCTGGTCAGGTGAGACTGACAGTTTTTCTATGCAGGTGGGGTAAACAAGGGTCAGAGATCTGTTTAAGGGACACTGTACATCAGGATGTTGAATAGACTTTGCAGTTTCCCAGGTACTGTAGTTACATTCTCTGAAAGGACAGCCTGAAGGCTGTGTTTAGTGGTAAGTGGGGTTATAAATCACATTTCTTGCCTGAGTATAGTGGGAGGTACAGCTCTAAAGATAGTAAAGCTCTTTGTTTGTAGTCTTAATTGAAACTGACCCACACCCTGAGTTCCTTGAATAAATAAGGCCACTGGATTTGTTCTGCAAATTCTCAGCTCTGCTTGCCTGCTTTGAAGCTCTAGTGCACTGAGCCGCCACTGCCTCTAGGAGTTGTTGCCAGCCTTTCTGGTCAAATGGGCCTGGAAGACACTGTTCACAGCAGGTGGGGTTATGTCTTAGCTCCCTTGCCTGGGTGGGATAAGGAGGGTCTATTCTGGGCTACTGTTCCCCAAAATGACTTCCAGTTGGGAGGGACCAGGAATTGCCTTCAGCCTTAGCTGTGAGTTAATTCCCCTGCCTGTGCATAGCATGGGGATGCCTCATGCCAGGAACTGTCTTTGCTCTGGGTGTGATCAGCTCTGTCCCCCTTTTGGCTCTAGAACCCCTGGGTTGCACTGATTGCAGGAGTTATCACCAGGCTTTGATGTCAGATAGGGCCAGAAGACACTCTATGTGGCAGGTAGAGTGCATGAGCTTGCAAGAGCACACTGGGCTTTTGGGCTCATTCCTCATTTGAGGATCTGAATTGGGCAGATTTACACCCAGCCAAATTGTCTGGTCTGAGTGAGCCCCTTACTTAGTTTTGCAGAAGAGTGAAACCACTGGTTGGGATTACTACCTGGGCACTGCACGTGTGAAATGGGTCTGCCAAGATCCATATGCTGGTTGTTGCAAGCCCCTCCCCCTTTTTCGGTTACAGTCAGATTTCCAGTGGCTGGGTTTTACAGATTCCTTTGCAGTCCCTGTGTTGCAGTATTAGAGTAGGGGCCCCTACAAAGCAACCCATAATGCTGGAGGTGGGTGCTAGTTGTCCCCTTGGGTTTCTTTTCTCACTGGAGGAATGAAAGTTCAGGGAGACATCTCTATGTGGTGCTGCCCTAGTCTGATGGTGGGGGTGATTGGAGGCAATGTAGTTAATGTATAGCCATTTGTCTTAGCTTTTTAATGCAGTCTCTTGTTCTCTGTGTTGCAAGGGGTACTTCAGTCTCACCCCATGCTGTAGAATTCTCTTGGTGTTTCGTTCTTGAGTAGTTGTTCTTCTTGTGAGGGGAGCAAAGTCAGGAATGTGTTGTCAAGGTGATGTCACTCCCCCATCAGTGTTTAATGATCATTGCATTTTTAACAATTAAGCTTTCGGTTTCAAAATTATGTGGGTTTTATTTAAGCAAGCTACATGCTTGAAGTCTATAACCATAGTTTGTCACTGTATCCTCTGATGGAGAAATTATGTTTAATATTTCTCCATTTTTATTCATCAAAGACAATATTACTGCTATACCAGTTTTTGGATCCCCAACATTGGAAGTTATGTTCTTAATGTTTGTCTGTATGTGTATGTGTGCATGCATATCTATGTTTGAATTGCACTGTCTCACTGTGACTTTGTGGAGTTCTAATGCTCTGGATTTGTAGATATTTGCCTATTGCTAGTGGTCTTGATAGAGCACGTAAAATTGCTAGGATTAATGTATTATGAAAATAGTGATCCCTTTGCTGTTTTATCTAATTTACTGTTGTAGTTAGAGCTCTGTGTTAGACCTCTGTGTTAGACTGCACATATTTCTCAATTTTTATTTTTTAATATTTATTTGATTTTTTAAATCACTTAAAAATTTTCTTCACTTGGAAGATGTAAGTATAGAGATGTATTGATAAATTTTTCTTTATAGAAGAACTAAGGGGAGAAATTAGTTGTCTTTTATTAGCCTGTACATTGGTTTTATTAGATAGTGTCTTATTAGCCTTTTGTGTCTCTGACACTGTGTGCTTATAAAAATAAAATCATTGATATGCACATTTCTTAGGTAACAGAATCTTTTTATGTTTTATACCTTATTACTACACAATAGGTTTAATATTTTTAAAAAGTAATTTAATTCTATTTTTTTGTTCTATAATGAAACTTCCAAATTCTTCATGCTGATAACTGTAATCTATTGGCAGTCTTAGTTGTTCAAATTAATGGAAGGCCAACAATTATAGTAATATTCCAGGCGATGGGAAGTGTTTGTGTCAAAAGCTCGACTTCTATGGCTAGACTGGAGTCCTATGAAATGATGAAGCATTTGAATACACAATTTCACAGTGGTACAGCCCCACTGTTTAGCACAGGTGTTTCTCTAATTGTGATCTAGTGAGGAGGTATAGGGTTTAATGGCCCAGAAACTTACATTTTACCTCTCTGACCTTGTGCATTCATGTAAGTACTTAATAAAATTTGTAGGAACATAAGCTAACTCCTGAGATGGCTGAGAATTGTTTTTCCAAGTATATGTGGCAGTCTGTTACTTTTCTCCACTTTAATATTTAATACATGCATTAAGGGAAGTTATGTTTATTTTCACAGGTACCTGATAAAATAAAAATCTAGAGATTTTCAATGAGATGATAACATTCATTTAAGAAATGATTCACTCCCTTCTAAGGAAGTGGGATAAATCAGAAAGCATTGATTAGACCATTTTAACCTTGTATATTGGTTTTCTAGGACTCATTTTCTTTTAGAGGGATAATAAATTTAAAAATATGCCATAGAATCAAAATCTAAGAAATTGAGATCTTGGGATAGTTTTAAAATATTTTTAGGCATGTAATACTCAAATATAAAATTTCAAGAAATTAATTAAATTGTGGCACTTAGATTAAAAAAAAACTATTTTTGTACTCTTTGGTTTGTTCTATAGCTCTAAGAGGTCTAAATGCTCTATTCTTCTCAAAACCCTAAAATTGAATGATTTTTAAAGTTGGTCTCTTAACTTTTGGTAGAATAGGAATTGAGTCTATTTAACAATTTCCATTTCTAGAAATGGTGGACTGAGTTGTCAACCAAAGCTGCTCCGAAGGACATGTAGAGCTTCTGGACAAAATAGTAAAAAAAATTCTCTTTTTAAAAAAATGTTTATTTCTTTATTTTGAGAGAGAGCACATGTGAGAGTGAGCATGAACAGGGTTCAGGCAGAGAGAGAGAGTGGGAGAGAGAAAATCCCAAGCAGGCTCTGCACCATCAGCATGGAGCCCCACATAGGGCTGAATCTCACAAACCATAAGATCATGACCTGAGCTGGAATCAAGAGTTGGCCACTTAACTGACTGAGCCATTCAGGTTTTCTCCATGCCCCCCCCCCCCCCCGCCAACCAAATTCTTAAGGGCATTGAGAGCTACTGTTGTAGGGCCAAGTTTCAGGAGAGAAAGAAGACCAGCCCAGAAAGAGAAGGTCAGCACTTGAGGCTGCTTTCAGACCCCAAGGATGACTAGATTAGGGTGGATATTTCCTAGTGAGAAAAGACTCAATTCTTTAGGAATGTTTAACAATTTTAACTTCATATGCAACAATAATATGGCTTCAAATACAGTAGAGACAAAACTGACAGAACTAAAACAAGTGCACCAATACATATTTATTGTGGGAAATTTTAGCACATCTTTCCTTAAAATAATTGGAAAAACAAACAAACAAAAAAATACGTGCATAGAAGACGTGACCAACAGTAATTCCAAATGCATCTCTGGACACTTCTAGATCAGACAGCTTCCTGTGTTTTCTTGGGAAACTGTTGCCAACTTTGAGATTATGCCACTTTACATGTGCTTTCCCCCTCCTTTCCTCCCTCACTTCTCATTTTAAGTTATTTTTGTTGCCTTGAGTTTGCATCACACAGGATTGGTGCATACTGGCTCTGTTTGATAGAGGGCTTGGATTAAGAAATTGTGTTACTAATGTTCATTCGAAAAATACAGGGTTACCTTGTTACCAAGCAGTGTTACCCTGGATACTTAAACTCTCTCTGCAGGCACAATGGAGATGAGAATATTAACAATAACAACAACAAAGACAAGTGCTGATCAATAGATCAGTGATGACAAGAGAATAAAACTTAACCAATATTGTGGGAAGAACGTTAGGAAAAAAAAGTATTCCTTATATCACTGCCACACTAAAAGGCAAGAGCCACATTCTCATCCCATAGAATGAGCACAAAATAGAAGACATATGTGAAGAGTAATCTGTGGAGTCAAGAGTAATTGAGCAATAAGGAGTGTTTAGCAAAAACTATTTTGGGAAAAATTTAGCAAATCTCCAAAGGCATGAAATAGCTATTAATTTCAGGGTAAAGTACCTTATAATGTGCTACAATTAAGGGAATTCCTGAAAATTTAAGCCAGATGTTTGACATAAATTGTAAAGCACACATTTCTCCCCCAAATCAAATTCAATAAAGCATTTTCATGTAAATTAATTTGGGAGCATAGATCTTATAGCAGACAAGTGCCTGAAGAGGTAGCATATGGTCCAAAATGTAGCTCTGGGAAAACACTAAATTCTAACCTCTCTTCTTTATTTGAATAAGTGTCTTCTCTAAACAATTTGATATCTTAATTTCTGTATTTCTACTCTTTGATGAGTTCATACAGTTCTGAAGTTCTTTGAAAATATAAATCCAAAATAGTAGCACATGGCCCTTTTATAGGTGATTCTCAAATAGTTATCTTTACCCTCCATTCAGTCTATTTGTTGTTCTGAGTGGCTTTTGTTATAACACAGAGCATATTTCTCTGGAAAGCCCATCATTAATTACCTCAAACTCCGTATATCCCCAAATACCCAAATTATGTCTTACTTCTAATGAATCCCCCTTACCTACAATAACATGTCCAAATCCTTTCTTCTGGAAAACAAGGGTTAGTTTTCAAGCATCTCCTTGTGATCATTTCCATGAACCCTGTACTTAAGTTCAACAGTGTTAATAAGTATTCCCTAAGGTTGATCAATATTTTCTCACTTGTTTGCACATTGTTCCCTTTGCTTGATGCTGCTGCGACATGACAACTTTGGTATATTTTGAATTTCTATTTTATCACTTTATTCTTACATTTTTTTGAACCCCTCAAGCAAAAATGCCTTTTCTATATTTTTATTTTACGTTGTATTGCTATTGGTGAACGATTTTTATTCCTTAGATTAAAAGTTCCTTTAATCCATTTAATCCATTTCCATTTAATCCATTTAATCCATTTAAAAGTTCACTTACTCCATCCACAGTGAATCCATTTATCATATGGCATATCTCTGAGAACTTGATAGCTCTAATTTGTTAATGAAGTTATAACTTGCCGTGCTCCAAAAATTCTTTAATATGAAACCACCATGTGCGTCAGATAATTCTTATGGTAGGGTGGTGTAAGAGCAGTGACTTCACATGCAGCCACATTATCCTATTTGCTTTTTTACCCTCTTACATTAGTAACTACATAGATAGGTAAATGAGATTGGCAACCAAACAAATAATAGTGATGATGATAAACATTACATCCAAAAAATTTATTTTTACATTTCTATTTAGACCGTTTTGTTATCCCATTACCAGCATGCGAGAAGAATTAGGATACTGTATTCTGTGGGGCTTGACAAATCAGTAGTTTCAGTATGAGTCATTTGAGCTGCTTTTAAGAGTCTACTAAGAAAGCTATTATCCCACTTCACCATACTTACAAGCACTAACATTTATGGGTTTTTATCCCAATTTGTATTTATTGAGTCTGCGTCTATATTATGTTAAATGATATTTAAAGAATTGTTTCTTGTAAAGATGATGATTGAAACTAGAAATCCATGATGATTACCAAGGAATAACAAAGAAGAGCTGTAACTATTACCGTGAATTCATTCTGGTTCTGAGAAACATGTCGACATGCTGTTCAATCCTAATTCTTGCCTCAAGTTTAAATGAGTTGTCATTCTTGTAGAAGAAAAGAACTTTTGTGTCTTGTTGGCTATAATATTCAGTATTGAATGTTCAAGGGTAGTCTCTGAAGAAGTAGATACCAATTCACAGATAAAAATGTCTGAGAGGTAATCATCACTTAATGTGTTGATGATGGTATCACCATGGTGAAGCGGGCTCGGATTATCTCAGCTTGCAGATCTAATACTTAAACAAATTTTAAAAGACAGCCACTCTCTCTCTGACCAACAGAGTGGAAATTGCTGCTTTTCCACTCATTATAGCATAAAGTATAGTTATATTTTGCTGAAAATATCCATTTATCAAGATGCAGTCTGTGGTATGATGTCTCTTCCAGGAAAACAATCCCCAAACTAGTTATAATGTTTTCTTACATAACTAACGTTTTTATGGAAAGTACTTGAGAAATGTATCAGAGCAGCAGAGATCCTTCTCTCTGGTAAGGAGAGACTGTGATAGGGTGACTTACAGCTAAAATCCAGCTTCTCATGCATTTCTCATTACCATAAACCAGTATGCAATATCTAAATGTGTTTCCAAACAAATCGTTAATTGTCTTCAAAAGAGGGTTTTAAATTTTTTAACTCAAATAATTTTTTTTTTTTTGGTACAACTTCAAGGACAGACCTTTTAATAATGTTCAGAGGATGTTGGTTAAAAATGAAAATTAGCTGAATTGTCAGCAGTATGCTAAGAAACTCAAGAAGGTATTTTAAATAGTGTAGGAATAGGGTTTCTAAACTGGGTTTGGGAAGTGTGTATATGTCACCCTTTAGTTCCACCTCAGGTCTATTAGATTTCCTGTATTACTTCTCAAATGATATGATTTGTTCTTTAATATACTTTCTTCTTCTCCCTAACCATTCATCTATGAGTCTTCCTGAATTAAAAAAAAAGACTTTTTCCAAGCCCATACTACCTGGAAGAGAGAAAAGACCACTTAATTCAGTATTCTTTTTAAGTATGTTTCCTTACACCTCACGACATATTTCAATTTTTCACTCATGTTTTTTTCCTTTGCTTCCAAAACTACCAGAAGTTATAGAATATTGTTCAATATGTTTTGCTAAATCTGCTTATAGGAAAGAATTAACTTCAGTGGCTTTTCCATGCTTGACTATTGTCACAACTACACAGTAGTCATTTTTACTTGAATCCCTGTCTTCAGATAAACAAATGAAAGATACAGAAGAAACTAGCAAAGCTTTAACTTACTCATAATTTCCTTTATAACTCTTGAAAATGTCTGTGATTTTGTTTTATTGGTAGACTTAAAGTTGCACTACTATTTATGAGAGTAGTAAATTGGATTATTTATCACCATAGCTTTTTACTCAAGATTATTATCCAAGTTGTTGCTTGAGTTCCCAAGCCCATTCCCATATTTGGTGATTCTCTGGAAGGACTTACAGGATTCAGCATATTGTTGTACTCATGATTAAGATTTATCACAGTGATACATTAAAACTATATACCCAGATCAGCATGAGAAATCAGTTCATCTGGGTGAATCCTTATTCTTACTGCCTATGTTCTCTGTCTCCTATCAGGAGTCACACAGCACACCCTCTCTAACAAAGAACGCTGCCATTTGTGTTAGATGTTTCTTCCCACAGAAGCGCGTTTGATACTTAGAGACAGATTTTTATTGGAGATCGATAAAGTCCTAGAATGTGACAACATTCTAGAATCCCAGAAAGAAAGTAGTTGTTCACCATCCATCACAGTGTATACAAATGGTCTAGGCACATAAAACCCATCTTATTAGGAGCTGTTACAAAATCTAAGTTCCTGGACACCAGTCAAGAGCCAACCTTGCAAGCAGGCTTTTCTAAAGATGACAGCCTCAGGCTTGCTATGTTAACTTTTTTCTGTATGCAGATGTATGATACATAATTAGGTACAATTTTTCATGATGTAAAGATATTCCATTATTCTGCTTAGTATGTTTGCTTTCTCTTTCGGTCTCTATGTGTGTATGTCTGTCTCTCTGTGTGTTTGTGTATTGTTAGATTATTTGCTCCAGCAAAGAAAAGACTTTTTTTTTTTTTTATCCAACAAAATTAGTTTGATGAAGCAAGGGAGACCACATACCATGGTAACAAATGATGATTTGGAGGAAAGCTTCAAGGAAATTGCAGGAAAAATTTGGATACTATTAGGAAGAAGGAAAAATTCAGTGATTGATTTTAATGCTTTAGTTATTTTTTAAAATTGATTATATTTTACATAAAAATCCTTAGGAGACCAGAGGAAAGAAGCAGGGTTACAATTATTCACACTTAAGAAAGGAGAGGAGCATGCTTAATGTTTTCTGTGGTTGCACAATGTCTTGTTTTATCTCTTGAGGCATGATGTCAGGACATTATTATTTTTGTCTTGTCCCATTGTGATCAAGGAGAATCTTCATCGGATGTTGATATTATGTGAAATTGTTTATTAGCAGAAAACTTAAAAAAATATTTATCCTTATGGTCCTACAACACCTACCCTGCTGGGTGTACAGTTGATATTTAAAATAGTTGATTCACCACTTAACTGGATCCCCATTTATAAGGATGAACACTGCCTGTTCACAGTGTTGCCTACCTGTAACCATTTTGGTAGAGTATTTCCTTTTCTGAGGTCATATATAAGGGATGTCTGAAGGATAGTCATATATTTTCTCAAAAGGAATGATAAATAGACATTACTACTACAAAGTTTAGGGAATCCGAGTACTCATAGACCTGTGTCTGTCAACATGAACAATGGAATAATACAGTCTAGTATACCTAAGGAGTATGAATATTCATCACTACCTTGAGTTTGGTGGTTATGTTTCCAATTACTTTGCACACTTAAGATTGAGGGAGAAACAAGATCTTCTATTGGGTTGTGGTTTAGTAGCTAATCCTTATTTTGACCCTCAGGACCCACTCCCTGAATTTCTCTCACTTTTTCCCTCCCTCTTCCTTTTTATCACATGCTTCTCCTCCCTTCATAGCCCCATGGAGATATTAATTAGAATTTTAATTTTCCTAGCCCCACCAAGTGAAACACTTTTCTGAGAGTTGTAGATCATTCTGTTTCATCTGAGTATTTGCATTTTTACTATATATACTGAAGCTATAGAAATAGGATGTGTTGCTCTGTGTCTTTAAACATTCATATAAATGTAACCATGCTTTCACATATCAGTATATATCTTGATTTTTTTTCACTAAACATGTTTTTGTTGTTTATCTAGGTTGATAACATTAGATTTCATTATTTTAACTCATCTTCCATAGTAAAGGTTAACATAGGTCTATAATCCAAATGTCTTTAATCTTCCTCCGTCTTTAATATTAAAGTCCAAGCCTTCTTCCTTAGTGACTGCATATAGTCCAGCCTTCTCCCACAATCTGAGGATTCCCAATAATACTCTTACCCAATCAGTTGTCAACTGTCACAAGAACGATAGCCTTCAGTGATTGCTGTGAAAGATATTTAGTGAGGAGCTTCAAGAAAAGAAAAATAGGCTCGAGTGAACCAAATTAGCCCCATTTTTTTCAATCCTGTTTGACAGACTTTTACAAAACTGTTCATGTTTTTTTTTTCTCTCTCTTGAGTTCAGTTGGATGGCGGAGTCTATCACTAGAAGTAAAAATAACCCTGTCCCCAGAATTTCATAATGGTTAAGAATGTTCAAAACAATAAAAATGTTGAAAGATAATATTAATACTGCTACAAAAGGTTTTAGATATATAGACATAAAATATTTTGAAGATGAATTGTTTTATTTCTCCTGTGATCTAATAACCATATGAAACAAGAATGTGGAGATTTATAATGAAGGGATAAAGTGTTTCACTGAAATTGTAGATCTTTACAACGTATTCTAAAATTTGACATTGCTAAAAACTACACTTTCTTACTTTGTGATGTGTTAGGTGACCCCTTTTTAGTTGTCTTGCATCACCATCCAGACAAGCTAAATGACACACTTTTTTAATTTCTCCCTTTTGTCACGTATTCTTGCAGGGATTGTGGTATGTTTTGTTGGCTAAGGATGTCATAACTTTTGTTCTCTCTGAAGGAAGTATCTTCACTTTTGTTATGGGCCTAGGGAAACTTTTATTTTTTTAAATGAATCTGGTCCGTGGACAGGTGGTATGCTGAGCTTTAAAACAGCTTGATGAATGATTTGGCTCTGCGTAGTGGTGTCATATAATGTATCTCAGTTGGCAGTCTCAGTGAAACAGAATAAGGCAGTCGGTTTTCAGTTATGTATTAGTCCTTGTGCCTACCTGACTTCCAGCTGTGCATGCTACGCATAAATCCTGCCCTTCCTCTCCTTGTTACAGTAATTCACCCAGAGCTGCCCATTCAAGTACCTTTACCTAACGATTGCATTCACCGTCAGCAGCCAGTCCTGTCACTGGGACAGATACAGGTTCTTTATTTGCTGATACACTATATTGTTTTATTCTAATCAATTTTCTGGAAATAACTTCCTCTTATCAGGGAACTAGATGGTTTATTTTGAAGGAGCTGGTCAATTTACACTTATATTTCAGCTTTTGTTAACAATACTGTCAACTTTTTTTATCACATTACTTGTAGAAATATGCTTTAGTTGGCATTATAGATAAAAATTATTTCCTTCCTTCTTAATAAAACACACTTAATAAAGGAGCATTTATATAATTTAATATAATTTAAGCATTGAGAACTTCACAAGATAGTGTATTTTTCAGTTTTACCTGTAGGCCACAGGGAGATGTTTAGTTTTCATTATATATTATTAATTTTTTTTCATGCAGACATTCCTCTGAGATAATGGATAATGGATGTATTGGGAGGGGGACCAAATGATGGCTGGGAAGGACATGAAGAATTAGTTAGAATGAGGTCAGTCACGATTTGACGTACATTTGAACCACAGAAGTTGTAGAATATCTGAGAGGTTTTGAAGTAGAATTATTAAAATCTTTTATCTGATTAAGTGACAAAGAAGGACTGAGTAGAGGGAAGAGGAACAAGGAAATAGTAATTATAGTGAGATATAGAAGTGAAGGAGGCAGATAATGTACTCAGTTTGGGACAGAATTGTGAGATAAACTTAGATAGCAAGGTACAGTAGATAGTTGGAAATACAGTCTTGGAGTTGAGGAAATATGTTAGGGATAGATCTGGATTGGGGATCATGGTAGTAAAAGTCAACATGGAGTAGATTTGCTGACTAAGAGAATGAAAAAGCAGATAAATCCTAAAATTTTCATATCCTAAGGATCTACAGCTCTGTTGTCCAATGTAATAGCTACAGGCTTCATGGAGCTATAGAGCATTTGAAATAGTATAAATGAAGAAAGTGCTGTAAACATAAAAGGCACATTATGAAAATTTACAGAAACAAGCACAATTTCTCACTTTTTATATTACGTATTTGATATTTTGACTTGATTAAGCAAAATGGATTAAAATTCACTGTTTAGTACAGTTACTATAAAACTTAAAAGAGAAGCCACATGTATAATTTTTATTTCTGTTGGATCGTACTTATATCCATAGAATAAAATGCTGTCATATTCTCACAGTGACTCATGGTGAGGTCACCTGTTACTTTGCCAAACTTCTGTCCCTGTTGTTCGTGTCGCCTCCAACCAGCCAGATATGAGCTAGTCCCCTTCCACATCACCCTCTTTCAGAACTGTAGTCCTTTGGACATGTTGTTCCCAATTTTGGGAATGCCCAGGTCTTCCTTGCACATTCCTGTCTTTTTGGGTTGGCTTTTCAAAGAGTTGACAGATTCAATGAGTAAAAAGTATTAGAGATTCTGGTACTCTGATCACTTTTTACAGCTGCAGAGAGCTCCACTGCTTGGTTGTAACCTAATTTACAAAAGCAGTCTCCTGCTAATAGATATTTTGGTATTTATGTTCTTCTGCCATACAAATGCTTCAATAAGTAGCCTTGAAAGCAAATATTTTCATATCTTTATCTGTGCATCTTTGGTATAAATTCTAGAAGGAAATAGAGGGGAGAAAATAACAAAATGAGTCCTTAGTAGCCATCACCCCATTTCACTAATTATCAACTCATTTCCAATCTTCTTTTCTGTATACTCCTATTGTCCTGCTCAGATTATTTTGAAGAAAATCCCAGACATCATTTAAGTCCATCTATAAACATTTTAGTGCATATTTCTAAAAAGATGAGGGCTATTTTTAACATAACTGCAATTCTGTGATTCTTTATTATAATAAAATTTAAATGATAGTTTTTCTTATTTTTTTTCTTTTTAAATTGATAGTTCAAATTGGGATGCAATAAGGTCTGTATATTGTAATTGGCTGATTTGTCCTTTAGTTTTATAAGTGATCTCCATCTCTTTCTTCCTAATGCAATTTATTTGTGGAAGTAACTGGGTCATTTGACTTGTAGAATTTTTGTAGTCCTTCAGTGTGCTCCTCTGCTCCCCCTTCTGCCTCCCCAATGCCTGTTGTTTTAGAAGGGTGATCAGATTCAGATTATGGTGTTTTTCTTTTTTTTGTTTTTTTTTGTTATTTTGTTTGTTTTTTGTTTGTTTGTTTTGCATGTGTGTGATTTTAGCAGTCACTGATGATCTTTGCCTACATCGGTTAGTTACTTCAGAAAAGCAAAATAGTAATTTTTGAATTTCTATCATTCTTCAGTATTTAGCTAGGATGTTTCTCTTAAGAGAAGAGTTAACCTCATGAAGTAATTGATAAGCTTTGGGATCAGTTTGCACAGGAAAGCAAATGTGTGCTTCTTTTCCCTTTGCATTCCACTTTTCAAAATAATGCTTTACTAGCATTATCTTTGAAGTAATTTTCTAAGTTCACTAGCATTCTCCACTAGTGAGCAAGGAGTAATTTTTATTGTTATAATAAACTTATGCATAGAAGCATGTAATTGTCCCTTCTGGGCCGTTGAAAGTCCCTTTAAGTTGACAGAGGCCTTTTCCTTAAGCTTTATAATGAAAGTTGTTTCAGGATCATCTTACACATTTTATGCTCCAGTCATTTTCCCAAGTAGCCATGACTCTTTGAAGAGCCATATTATTTAGAAACTGCAATATGGTTTCTAGGGATCCTTACTGTTACTGGGTTGATGATTGTTCCTAAGTTTTAAGGGTAGACAAAATTAGTAAATACGAATTCTCTTTTCATGAAGTAATTTATTAGATGTTCTTTCTGATATTTTTGGTTCAAATGCAGTATAACAGGGTTTCAACTTAAACTCATCAAGCTTGCCATCCATATCTCTTTTCTTCTGTGGTTAAAAGGAAAAAACCAGTAGTCAATAATACCAACATAATTACTCATTTATTTTATTTTGAAATACATTATAACAACTGCTTCATAAAATACTAATATCACCACCAATAATATGATTTCTTAGAAGCTGCTTATGTATTTTTGCAGTTCTTTTTGTCCTAAGGCCATATCTCACTGGAGATGTTGAGTCAAACTACTCTGTTTTGATGTTAGTTGATAATATTAACTATGCCATCAAGTAGTTTCAGTTAGACTCATTCGTTTCATCATTGCTGTTTGCGATTTTTAAAAAAAAATACATTTTATGATTGCTAGGATTCTTTACCATGTTTCTAAATCTTACAGACTTAAATGCATTGAGGGAAATATTACTTTATACCCATCTTTAATACACTGTTCCCAGTCTTCCTTTATAAGTAATCATTTAAAAAAAAGTTCTATCTTTCAATTGTTCTTTTATGTAAACTTCCTGTCCTATCTATTGACTGATCTACTGATCCATCCATAATCATTTCCTCTTCTTAAATGGTAGCATTCTGTATATGTACTTTTTTCTAACTCTTTTACTCTTAACCATATAGCTTCATAACTATATGTAAAGATAACTGTCTTCACTGTTTATAGCTGGAGAGCTCCACTGCTTGGTTGTAACCTGATTTATTAAACCAATCTCCTGTTAGTAGATATTTTGGTATTTTTGTTCTGCTATACAAATAATGCTTCAGTAAGTAGCCTTAAAAGCAAATATTTTCACATCTTTGGTATAAACTCTAGAAGGAAAAATTCTGAATCAAGGAGCACATACATACTAATTTCACTAGGTAAGGCCTAATTCACTGTATCTCCTAGGAGTTGTATAAATTTGGGTTCTCAAAATGTGTATGTCTGTTTCTCTAGGGAAGGGAAGGGAAGGGAAGGGAAGGGAAGGGAAGAGAGAGAGAGAGAGAGAGAGAGAGAGAGAGAGAGAGAGAAAATATCCCAAGCAGGGTCAGTGCTATTAGTTCAGAACCTGATGTGGGGCTCAATGCCAACAACTGTGAGATTAGGATCTGAGCTGAAATCAAGAGTTGGACACCCAAATGACTGAGCCACCCAGATACCCCATGAATATTAGTACTTTAATGTGTCTCCATCTCTTCCTTTTCACCACTTTTCTTTCTCTCTCTTCTCTTCCTCTTTTTTCCCCCCTCACTCTCTTTTCAATCCCTCCCTCTTTTACTTTCTGTCTTCAGATACACAGATACTCTGCAATCATTTTTTGACTATTAATTTTCTTGTGGTATATTTTAATAAAGAAAAATTTCTTGATTTTGAGATCTGTTTTTTTAAATTGTTTTCTTTAATGGTAAATGTTTTTGCTTTCTCAGTAAACTATGCTTAACCACAAATTGATAAGATTTGTTTCTCTGTTTTTCTGTGTTTTCAGAGCTTTATAGTTATAGCTTTTATGTTTAGCTGAAATCCTCTTAGTTTTTGTGTATGGCTTGAAGTGTTGGTCAAGCTTCAGTTTTTCCACATGAATATTTAGTTAATAATGAATTATTTAATGGAAACATTCTCCAGTGCCCATTTTATATCTTTGTGAATTTGTGAAAAATAATGTGGGCTTATTTTTAGACTGTTGTCTAAATGATTTGTCTGGCTTTGTGCTAATAGAATGCTATCTTCATTACTATAATTTTGTAATTAGTCTTATAATCACATAGTATAAATCACTCAGTTTTGTAAATTTTAAACAAATTTGTTTTGGCAGTTGTTTCTATATTTTCTATACATTTAATCATTAGGTTTCAGTTTTTACAAGGAAGATTTCTGGGATTTTGATTGGCATAAACTATTGAACTATTCAATAAACATTGAAACTATTGATCAACTTGCAAGAATTAATTTATTTACAGTATTGTCTTCCTATCCACTAGTATGGTGAATTTGATCCTTTGGGTCTGGTTTACTTCTTCTCAGAAATATTTCCTAGTGTTGAATGTGGAAGTCTAGTATGTTTTTGGTTCAGTTTGTCTATTGACCTATTATTCCATTAAATGTATCATTTAAAAATTATTTTCCAGTAATTTATTGTTTGTATATAGAAATTCAGTTGGTGTGTGTGTGTGTGTGTGTGTGTGTGTGTGTGTTGATCTTATATTCTGAGTCCCTGATACATTCATTTATTAGAGTTAGTAGCTTTTTTTTTTTGGTAGATTCATTAGAGCTTTGGATAAACACAAAAATAATGTCTGTAAATAAGGGCACTTTTATTTATTCTTTTCAAAACTGTATACCTGCTAATCATTTTTTTTATGTTTTGCATTGGCTAAGACTTCAATAAAATGTTAAATAGAAGTGGTGACAGTTGATATGTTTGCATTATGCCTGTTTTTAGAAGAAAGTGCTCATGCTAAATATATCACTATAATGTCAACAGGAGTATTTTTGTAAATGTCTTTATCAGATAGAGACAATTTGTTTCTACTATAGTTTGCCTCATTTTTACTTTTTTTCAACGTTTTTTTTTTTTTTATTTTTTATTTTTGGGACAGAGAGAGACAGAGCATGAATGGGGGAGGGGCAGAGAGAGAGGGAGACACAGAATCGGAAACAGGCTCCAGGCTCCGAGCCATCAGCCCAGAGCCTGACGCGGGGCTCGAACTCACGGACCGCGAGATCGTGACCTGGCTGAAGTCGGACGCTTAACCGACTGCGCCACCCAGGCGCCCCTCATTTTTACTTTTTAATCACAAAAGTGTAGGTAATAAATTTTGTTGAATGCTTTTTATGCATTTACTGAGAAGATGTAATTTTGTTTTTTGTTTGTATGGTAATTTACATTAACTACTTTTCAAATATTTGCCAAACTTGCATTCCTGGGATAAATCCCAGGTCATGATGTATTATCATTTTTTATGCATTGATAAATTCTTTTGTTAATGTTATGTTAAGGATTATATTTCCTTTTATTTTTTAAATGTTTATTTTTGAGAGTTAGCTTGAGTGGGGGAGGGGCAGAGAGGGAGGGAGGGAAGGAGGGAAGGAGGGACCAAAGGATCCAAAGCAGGCTCTGCACTGACAGCAATGAGCCCAATGCGGGGTTTGAACTCACAGACTATGTGATTGTGACCTGAGCCAAAAATCTGACACTCAACCAACTGAGCCACCCCGGTACCTTGTATTATGTTTCCAAACAGACTCTTAACTGTAGAGAACAAACTGATAGCTACCAGAGTGGAGGGATTGTGGGTAGGATGGGTGAAATGGGTGATGAGGATTAAGAAGTGCACTTGTCTTGATGAGCACAGGGTGATGTATGGATTTGTTGAATCACTATATTGTACACCTAAAACTAATATAACACTGTATGTTAACTATAGTGGAATTCAAATAAAAACTTAAAGGATGATTTTTTCACTTTATATCCTTCTTGGTGAATAATAGGGTGTTATGAGAGCTTGAATATTGAGTTGAGAATTGTTTCCCAGTGTACATTGATTTTTAATAATGTTAAATATTTTATTTTTACTTGCATATGCACTGTTTTATGTGAATTTCCTTTGCATGTACTAAGCAAGTTATTCTCTGAATAAAAGTTTAATCTTTGCAGTGCCTGGGTGGCTCAGCTGGTTAAGCGTACAACTTCGGTTCAGGTCATACATGGATAAAATGAGTTAACTGGCATTATTTCTTGAGAATATGATGACTTCCTATAACTTAAGAAATTGGCATATGAGTTGATGTTTTTGTCTCAGATTATGAGCTTATTCATGTGAGATGATCTTTCAGATAGCAAACAAATTGAGTTTTGGAGACCCAAGGCTGCAGTGACCTAGTAGTAGTCCTTGTTGGAGATAAACTCTAAGTGATAGGTCATCAATTGATAGATGTGTACATTGTGATTTCATTTCTTTATATCTTTTATAGCATTTTAAAAGTACAAATAAATTGAAAAATACAAATTTAGTTCATGACCACTATTGTATAGGAGTTTTTAAAACACCCACCAAAAACAGAAGCTATGGATTGAAAGAGGCACTTGAAAAAGGCACAGAAGCTTGACAAGTGGCAGAGAAATATGGCATGGCTGGGATTGGTTAGAGGGATGAATCAGTTTGGTTCCAAATGGTCAAATGTGCATCATAGAAAAATCTTGTTGGCAAAATTGGGAGACAAGATTGCAACAGAGTGAGACTAGAAGTCATAGTAATTGTTCAAGTGAGAGAAGATGAGAAACTAAGCTCTTCTCTGGGCAATGAGAACAGAGATCATATTGGAAATATGTGGAGCTTATGTGGTAAAATGATTTCAGGAGGGATGGTAGTATGCTATGAAACAAATGTTAACTGTTGTTTTCAAATAACTGACATTACTATTTTTCAGAATCTATTCTGAGCAATAGTGGTGCATCAAAATCATCCATAAAAATGGAATTTTCTGAAGAAAATAGGAAAAAGCTGCATACTTGATATCTGTTTTTAAAGTTTACAATAGTCGTGTAAGGTCCAGGGCCTTCATCTGCTTCCAGGTTTACATTCTTTCCATTAGTCAAAAGGAAAATTAGAGCGGAATTGGACTATTTAAATTCTCTTTAGGAGAAAGGAGTTTTCATGCATTGTATATTAGAGGTGAGTACTTTGGTCTTCCTAACTGATTTAAATTTGTTTAAACTCTTTTTAAAGATAATGGTTTTTAAAGTGACTTTTGAAGAATGGAATAGAAGATTTTTTTAAACCTTAGTTTAAGTGAAAACAGGTTGTGTTGGGTACTGAAATGTATTGGCATGAGCTTATTTCCTGGCCATATGGATTGTAGAATAAGCTGGGGTGTTGAGAATTAAATGAGATAATTTATGCAAAGTCCCTAGCATGATGGGCACGTAGTAGGCATTCCATAAATAGTAGCGATAGGACAGAGATTTAGAAATCATTAACTTAAAAGGCTGTAGTTACAAACATGAATATGGATGAAATTGTCCAGGAAGGGTGTATGAAAAAAGAAAGAGAAGGGTATAAATCTGGGAAAATCTGGCATGTTAGAATAGGAAGTAAGGAACTGGTGAGAGAGAGGAGAAAGAAATGGTCAGAGTTAGTGGGAGAATAAGAATAGGGCTAGGTCGTGGAAGTCAAAGTTTTAAGGAAAATACGGTCAGGCTGGGAAATGCTTTGAAGGAGTCAAAAGTGTAAAGGCTAATTTGTCAATTTGAAGGTCATTGGGAAGGTTAGCAAGCCTGGATCCATCTTGCAATCGTAGAAAAAAGGGGAAGAGAAATTGAAAAATTCACATTAAGTTTTCTTAAAGTTTCTATTTCAGAGAAATCATGAAGACACTATATGTAGGAGAGACAAGAGGTTTGTTTGAAGCCTATGTGATGGTTTGGAGAAAAGAATATTTGTGAACCCCTTTAAACAGTCTGATAATAGGTAATAGATAATTGGCGACAGGAACTTGGCAGCTTTAGTTGCCACGCAATCAAGCTTTAGGAGACATAAAGCTTCCTAATGAGAGGATCTCCTTGGGTAAATCATCACAAGCCAAGACAAAATCATAAACCTGCTGACTTTGAGCACCTCAAGGGCAGAAGTACCATCTTATTCATCTATGTATCAAGAGACTATCACAGGACCTGTCACTTAGTTGATGCTTAAAAAAAAAAAAAAAGAGAGATTTAAAGTGATTTCGTTTGGTTTGAAACTAGAACCAGAATTGTAATTTTATTGTTCATTCCACAGAAAATAATGTGTTAGATTTAAGAATAGGGAAATAATGTTGAGTTCTTAATATGAAGGAGTAAACAATAGATGAAAAGTCTTCCTTGGTCAAGATTTATTGGCTACATTTAGAATTTTGCTCGGCTTATTTAGCGCTTTTACTTAATGTGAGCTTCGGCTTTTAAGTTTTAGGAGTAGAGACAAGTAGCCATTTGAAGTAAAGTGTAGTACCTGACAGGGGTAGGAATTTCATAAACACAAACACGTATGCAAAATCTATCCTCCCCCCCCCTCCCCCCCCCCCCCCCCAAAAAAAAAAAACATGCCTAGTTTAAGTCTCAAAGTGAGAAGCAAGAGCTAGGTTAGACTTAATGAGCAAGTCTAAGCAAGAGCCAGGATGTATTTACTTCATAAAAATATGATGATGTTTAAAATGTTTATTTGTGGAAATGCAGGTATCCTCTTTAAAAAGTGTTTTAAAATCTGATTAAAGTGTATTTTAAAACCAAAAACATATATATATTCACAAATCTATATTACTACTAGCAGTGTGAGAATTCCAGTTGCTACACGTTCTCACCAACACTTGGTATGATCAGCTTTGATGTTTTAAAATTTTAATCATCATACTAGAGAGCTGCGGTCAGTGAGGTTAAGCATCTATTCATTGCTCATTTGCCATCTACATCTCTTCTTTGAAGTATCTGTTCAAAACTTATGTGCATTTTTTGAAAATTGGTATTTTTGAAAAATTTAATTTTTTAAAAAATATCTTTCAATGTTTGTTTATTTTTGAGAGAAAGAGGGAGACAGAGAATCCGAAGCAGGCTCCAGGCTCTGAGCTGTCAGCACTGAGCCTGATGCAGGACTTGAACCCAAGAACCATGAGATCATGACCTGAGCGGAAATTGTATGCTTAACCAACTGACCTACCCAGGCGCCCCTTGATTTTTTTTTTTTAAACTTCATTTATTTTTGAGAGGTGGGGGAAGGACAGAGAGGGAGAATCCCAAGCAGGCTCTACACTCTCAGTGGAGCCTGACTCAAGAACTCTCTCTTGTGAACTGCGGGATTATGACCTGAGCCAAAATCAAGAATGTGACACTTAACCAATTGAGCCACCCAGGTGCCCCTAAAATTTTGATTTTAAATTTCTTCATATATTTCTGATATGTCTTTCACAGATAGATGGTTTGAAAATATTTTCCCCAATTCTGGCTTCTCTTTAAATTCTCTTAACTAGCTCTTTTGAAGAGAAGAAATTTTAAGTTTTGATGAAGTAGACTTTATTATTTTGGGCATTTTATGGATCATGCTTTTATTGTCCTATCTAGGTTAAATGTACACATATTATATGATATAGCCAATGCTAGTGCTAGGTTATTTGTCCAAGAGAACTGAAAGTATATGTTCACTTAAAGACTTCTACATGAATTTAATAGCAAATTTATTTGCAAATTAAAACTGTAAATACCTCACATGTCCATCAGCCAGTAAATGGATAAATTTTAGTAGGTCCATACAATTGAATACTACTCAGCAATTAAAAGGAAATTACTACTGGTGGATACTACAATATGTATAGATCTCAAAATAATACTGCTGAAAGAAGCCAGATGAAAAAGGATATTATGTTTCCATTTATGCAAAATTCCAGAAAATACATGCTTATCTACAATGGAAGAAGGACTATCAGTGGCTGCCTGGGGACAAAGGGCAAAGGGCATGAGGGACTTATGAGAATGATGAATATCCTCATTATTTTGACTGTGACAGTAACTTCATTAGTATATTTTTATGTCTCAACTTAAATTTTACACTTTAAATATGTGCATATTAATATATATTATTTACATTACTAGAACTGTGACACAGCTTGCAAAAAAAAGCTCCAGTCTTTGTTAATTATCCCTTAGAATCATCTAGAAGAATGCAGCGCTAAACAACAATAACAAAACATATTTTCTTCATATTCATCAGAGTGGATCTAACTCATCACAGATAATAAAGAGATAAAGAATAACCCATAGTGGGAAAATAATGTCTATGTTCTTAGTAATCAAGAGCAAGCAAACACAAAGGAGAGAAGAGAGATAAATTGTAACTTACAACTTGAAAGAAAAAGTAATTACGTGGTTAATCAAAGAAGTGGTAGATAAACCTGCTTTATAACTAATTTATTATTAAATAGAGATTAGATTCATCAGTACAAATAGGAAAATGCAGGAGAAAATACAGATATTTATGATATGGAATTCAGTTTCATAAAGAGTTTGCTTAGTACTAGCTTAATAAGGAAGACACAGGCAGAGTGGAGTTGAATGAGAAATGGGTCATTAACTATAACAGAGTGCTTGTAATGTACAGAGACAGATTAATGATGACAATGACAATGTCACTGGTGATAAATGCAAAAAGCAATTGTGTTTCTTAATATTCGTTTTTTTTTTCAAGTCCTTCCTAATTGCCCTTCTCTAGGCTGAATTTGTAGGTTTTTCTATTTTTAAATTTTTCTTGTGTATGTCAGGGACCTCCCTACTACATTGATGATCACTATAATTACAAAATATTCCTTAAAAGCCATAAAGAAAGTAGAAAGAGAAGACGCTATAAATGCAATGATTTTTTCCCCAATATTTGCATGATTTCTGCAAAGTTTTCAATGTATATTGAATTAGCCATCTCTGTGCTATAGAGATATTATGAATTGTCAATAGGTTTTCTAAATTCTGTACTGATTTTACATAAATTAAGGCATCATTAAGTAAATGGAAAGTTAAAAATGTAATAGAAGTTACCAAAAATGAAATATTGTATCTAATGTCAAATTACAATGGACTTTTAAACTAACACTTTTTATCTTATAAAAATACCAATTTAGAGAACTTGAAAAAATACAAAAGCACATAAATACTTCCACAGTTCCACTTTTTTAGGTTAACCACTGTAACATTTTTATGTATTTCCTTCTAGTTTTTTCCCTGCTCATGATATATATGAATACTAATATGTACACATTAAACATGTATTTATATTAGTTTCATTCTATTTATATACATTTGCACACTATCCTTTTCATTTGATATTATATCAAGTAAAAACCTACTTCTCTGGGAAATATAAATTGGCACACTTTCTTTGGAAGGCAATTTTGCATATATGTTAGGAGCTTTAATATATTAACATCTGTCTATTTGTAAGAATTTACTCATCTAAAATTAATGATGCTCATAAGTATTGAGTTGTTCATCACAGCATTATAAAACATATAAGTGAAAAACAAAACTAACACTAATAAGGTATTCGATAATCAATTATTTTAGTAATCCAAGAGACCACCATGAAATTACAGAAATTTGTTTTTTAAAAAGTTAATACTCTAAGAAAATATTAGTATAAACATATCAGTATAATTAATTTATTAACAAATATAAATCTTACATATTAATGAAACAAGATATAATTTGAATGTATGCACAATATGATCAGTGTGTACTTGTGTATGTATCTGTATAATCCTGGTAATCTTATAATCTGCATAATCTTGGCTTTCAGAATTGAAACTGCACATAGTAGAGCAACATAATAAGAGCATGTTTTCCTAAAAGCATTGATACTACCACACACAACCTGCTCTGTCTACCTTCCGCAATGTTGCATGAGAGAGACAGAGTTCTAGCTGGCTAGCCTGTCTCTATCATGGTATTTTGTAACTTTGTAAGTATAGGAAATATAGGTGATACTTCTTTAATTTTTTTTATCTTCCAAATTTTCAAGTATAAATAAACATTAAAAAGTAGCGTGCGCACACGTGCGCGAGAGACACACGGAGTGTGAGCGGGAGAGGGGCAGAGAGAAAGGGAGACACAGAATCCGAAGCAGGCTCCAGGCGCTGAGCTGTCAGCACAGAGCCCACGTGGGGCTTGAACTCACAAGCTGTGAGATCATGACCTGAGTCAAAGTCACATGCTTAACTGACTGAGCCACCCAGGCACCTCCTTCCAAATTTTCTATATGCAACTTTTCATAAGCAGAAAAATAATAAAGATTATAGAACTATATAATAATTTCCTTGTGTCATTAAAGTCACTGAAAACATGACTTTGTGATTGTATTACATCCTATTGTACTATTTTAGAGATATCCTATTATAGTATTTTATAAATTCTCTAGTATTATCATTCAAAAACTTCATTTTGTTTGTGTTGCTGTATTTTAAACAATACTGTCAAGATTAGAAATGTGGGTAAAACATTGTCTTGCATTATTTAAATTACTCCTAACATTTTTGTGAAGGAGCTGTGACTCCCAACCCCCACCCAGGATGTTAGAGTGTAGTTTTAAGGGAGAAAGTCATAAAAACATATAGCTATAATTAAGTCCCTGACCACAACTCTAGCTTGGTCATTTGGACGAGCAGTGGTTGAGGAAGGCACAAATTTGTGTGTGTCACTGATGGAGAGTCAGCTTTGTCATATCCATAATGATGCCATTCTTTATTGGCTTAGAAATGCTAGTTACGCCTTTGGGGGGTAAAAAAAAATTCTGGTACAGTCTTGTGTTTCTCTGGAAGCCTGTAGCTAACAAAATTGCTAGCAAGGAGATTTATACTTAGAAAGGTCACACAAATGAATAAACCTTGCGGTTATTTCAAATGGTTTAATTAGATGTGATTTTCTCCTTACAGATTTAGGGAACTTAGTGCCACTTTATTGTGGTACGTTCAAACGTTTTGCAACTATATGGTGAAGTTGTATCAGAAATAGCTACCATTAGATTATATTTGTCAAAATACAGAGCAAATTGCTCTTGAAAAAGTAACCTTAATTTTTTTGGATGGTATTTGGTGTTTATTTAATAATTTCAAATGAGTTTGTTGACCTCAATGTTAGAATTTGGAACTTAATGTGAAAATGTGAATTAACAAGTTTAAAACCAAGTATAGTATACTAGGTATAAAAAATATAGTATAACAAGTATAGAAAATAGGCAATAATTTCTTTGACGGTTCTCTTATTCTGATGGTCCTTATATTCAGAATTCTAGCATTTACATTTAGAAATACTTAATGCTTAATTCCTATTTCCCCTAAAATTGTTTATAGTCATGGCACAGATTATAGTTGCTTCAATATCTCTTCTTTACTGAAAAATTCAGATTGGCCTGGTCACCTTCTGACCTTCCAAAAGAGAATATTCACCATTCTTCTTTGTAATTAGGTGTGGTCATGGGTCTTAGAGTTGGCAAATGAGATTTAAGAAGTGTGTTTGTGTCTGTATTTGTGTCTTCTAACAAGTCTCTCTAAAAAGCAGGGGAATACCTTTTTATGTCTTTTCTTCCATTCACCTGGTTAAGATGAATGTGAGCAACAGTCTAGCCATTTTGGTTCTGAGCTTGAGAACAGAAATTGTATGCAGTACAGCAAAAACCAAACCAAAAGCTTAAATCTATCCTACCATGTCACTGCCACATAAATCTTGTTCTGTCTACAGTTAGGATTATTACTAGACAGAGAAATAAACTTCTGTATTAAACTACTAATATTCCAAGTCTTTGTTAACAGAACTAAATCCTCATTTTGCACAGACCTAGTGTAAGCCTTCCTCTTTGTATATTATGAATGTTTCAGACATTATTGATATCACTAAATATATATATAAAATCTTTATATATCTATAAATAGTATATTTATTCCATTACATGTTATAGGCAGAAGAATAAATATAATATGATCTAAAATAAGACAGAGATTTTTTTTTTAAAGTTTATTTATTTTGAGAGAAGGGTGGGGGGGGGGTGGGAGGGAGGCACAGAGAGAGGGAGAATCTCAACCAGGCTCCTCATTAGGGAGCCTGATGTGGGGCTCACACTCATGAAACTGTGAGATCATGACCGAGCTGAAATCAAGAGCTGAACATTTAACCAACTGAGCCACCTGGGATCCCTTAAAATAAGCTAGAGATCTTGAGACACGTAAAATACCGCTTGTGTCTGATGATGCATTCTTAGATGATAAGCACTGGGAAAAGTACTGTGTCCATACCCTTATCAATATGAAAATTAAGCAGCAGTTGTCAAAGAGCCACTCAGATACAGTACCATGGTGAATATATTTGATTTTGTCTAATAGCCATTAAGTTGTTCCTGCTTGGGGAAGATTTGAGTTCTGTTCTAGTCCTTGTTCAGATAGATGTTAAAAAGCAACTCCTGGAGCAGATGCCGTAAAGGAACATCACAGCTCTAGTATTTAACTGTTACATTATTTTTGCATGTATCTTTTTAAATATATCCATTTATGTAACAGACACATCTGAACGTGGCCTAAAAATGACAATTTCAGCTTTTAAATTATTACCAAATTGTATATGAAGCAAACTGCCTGCTTTATTCTGAAATTCACTTATCCTAAAATGGAACCTATGTCAGAATAACTATATCAAAATATCTCATTTAAATTAGTCGAGAAAAGACTTTTTTTTGGGGGGGAACTTTACAGGTATTGTTCCTACAACACTGTACTTACAAGAATACAGTACAACTTGGCCTTCTTTTGTACTGGACTGCAGTAGTCCATTGTATCCTTTATTTCCATAACAGAACCCCTTTTACCAATGAGGAACCTACTCCATGTGGACTCACATGGGCCCAAGCTGAAAATGTCCAAACTTGTCCTTGGTTCGTGTGACTCGTTCGTGATAGCAACATGTGACTCAATCTGGGAAAATTAGAATTCTCCTAAGGAGAATTTCCTGAGAAATTTGCTCTCTTTTCCTTAATGATTGTATACTTTAAGGCCATATAAACTGGGAGCCTCCTTGTTATTTCTACATATAAACTGATATTAAAAAAAACTTACTGGGCACCTGGGTGGCTCAGTTTCTTCAGCGGCCTACTTCAGGTCAGGTCATGATCTCTCATTCTGTGGGTTTGAGGCCTGCATCCTGCTCTGTGTTGACAACTCAGAGCCTGGAGCCTGCTTCAAATTCTGTGTCTCCCTTACTCTCTCTACCTCTGCTGCTTGTGCTCAGTCTCTCTCAAAAATAAATAAACATTAAAAAAAATTAAAGTAAAACCTTACCAATGATGTAAAAACAAACAAAACAAAACAACAACAACAAAAAAAACCCAAAATAAAACCTGGTCACTGATGTAAAAAAACAAACAGTGCCTATGACATAAAAGGAAACAGGTAATGTCACTTCGATACTGGACAGCCAGTGGTTAAATATAAATGCGGGACATGGGTCTACATATTTTATCATACCCCTGACTCAGATTCTACACCTATAGGTAGCTGGTAAGTCTATAAGTAATGTTGATTTCCTATGTTCATTGTTTCTGATGTTGTACACTAAGGCTTACAGCATGGTAGTATCTATCTCAAATCAATCTCCTGCAAATGCCTTTTACAACGGTTGTTTATGTTAATAAATTAAAACACAGCAATAAACAAACTACCTGGGAGCTTCCAGTGCCCATTTGCCCAGCGTGAGGAGAAAGCTGGTCTGAAGGTGAAGCCAAAGCAGAGCCAAACACGATCAGAGAGAACAAGGAGTTAAAATGTCATTTGAGTGCCTGGTTCTATATATACTTCCAAAATTTATATTTTTTGCTTAGGTTGGCTTGACTTGATGTCCAATCACCTCCAGTGGATGGAGTTTTGATTATAATGGTGCTTTCTTAGTGTAAGGAAATCATTAGGCGAGGAATATAGTAAGTGAAGTGGCAGAAGGGTGGGGGGTGGGTATGCTTAGTGGATAGATTTCTACTTTTGGAGTTGAATCTACCGAAGCTCTTGTATCTTTGTTTCTTGGGACCTACTCATTCTTTAACTTAGTTGACTCTTTGTTAGGCATCATACAAATAAGAAGACCCACCAGAATGCTGTGGAACCAAGCTTTTAATTTCATTAAATGCTATGATTCTTTCCAACCAATTTGCAGAAGGCTGTTTCATGATAGCTGACTGGATTAAGTGGTTTTACCATGGCCAGGGAGGGATGAGGGGACCTACAGTGAACATTAATTATTTCCTTTGGACTGGCATTCCTTCATCCCTTTTTCTGATAAAATATCTCGTTTCTTTCTTTCTCTGCTGGTTCGGGTGGGGAGGACAAATCAGTACTCCATTGCCCTGGCCAGGGATTGGGATGTACTCAAGACTGGGCCCATTGTAGTACCTCATTGTCCTGGACAAAGCAATTTGCCCGATGCTAGGCATGTTTAAACTGGGCCAGTCAGAGTCATTTACGTGATGTTTTCTATATATAAATGCCAGATGAAACATTCTCTCTACTTTGGAGTTACTGAGACCAGTATAATTTTGAAGCTCGTGGTAGCCATACTTCTACATTTCACATTTCTGGCCCTCCCTGTTAACTTTACTACCACTAAATGGAGAAAGTTGGTCTGCAAGAGAATGAAGCGAGTATCCATAGAATAACAGAGCTGACAGCAGGGTCAGCATACATGTGTGCTTCATAATTAGGAGTGCTAATACATACATGAATAATACATGAGTTTTTAAAAAGTTGCTGTGCCTTGGGTTTCTGTCTTCTCTAATAAAATGCATTTGTGAGTTCAGTATTTGAATAGATAAGTATTGGACTATAACAAACTTCGAGGCATCAGCATCGGAGTGAGTGTGGCTCTGTGCTTGTGTGAATACATTTTTGCATGTGTAAGTCCAGTAAAAGCTTAATATCTCTGACAAATTAGAAAGGGAACACTAATCTTTCTAAACTTTATATTCGAAACTGAATTATGGGAACTCTTTCACCTTATAATAATTGCTTAAAAATATTAGTCTCTGTAAGTAGTTACTGACTTGAACCTCAAAGGGGTAAAAGTTTGAAAATGCCAGAGGCTTCTTGACATGATAATAGGAGCTAAACAGGCCAGAACATTGGCAAAGAGCTATGAATTTGCTAATGTTTCTTTTTGTTGGTTAAGGTCAGAGGCTTTGGTTATATTTTAGTGAATACTTGAAATGATGTTGGAATAGCACTGAAAATGTTACATGAGGGAAATAAAATGCTAATAATATGGATGCCATTTTAAAAACTGGATTATAGTGGAATTTCTCATGTTGAAAAGTCTGAAACCAAAAACAAAAGTCAAGTAATGAACTAAATAGGACAGAAGAAACTAACCATGTACTATCATGAGACACTGGTCATATTTATAGGTGCTCTAGGCATCATGTGCTTACTTTGCAACTTTGAATTGTTGGATACCTAAGTGCAGTCTGTAAGTCAGGGAGAGGGAAGGGGCCAGAGTCATGTCTGCTAAAATGAAATCTTATGTATTATAATTTAATCAAGAGTGATATCCCATCATGTTTTCCATATGATGTTGTTTACAAGCAAATCACAGCCTTTACCTACACTCAAGAAGAGATTATTCAGTGGTGTTAGCCACGGGGTCGTGTAGAGTTTCTCCAAAGGGTGGTAGCTACATCTTGATGTTGCTTTTAAAACAGTATAGACTTCTTTTACCCTTAGTAGTAAATAATTTTTACCTAATTAATTTTTTTTAAGCTTTACTTGTTGAAATTACTGGTGTGTTTTTTATATCATGATGAAACCTTGAATGATACAGGCTCTATCCTTGGCATGTCCCAGTGTTACCTACTGCTATAGTAGGCTCCCTCATAAAGCTGAGCTACTTTTACCACTGAGGACCTGAAACCCTGGACCTTCCCCTCAGGAAAGAGTTGAATCTTTCACTGATGGACTCAGAATTGTAGGAAGAATTAGGATAAAAGAACTCTGTTCTTGACATATACCTGGTGTAATATTATGAGCTAATTTCTTATAACTGGGCTACTTTTGTGCAGGCCTCCATTTTCATCTCTTGTCTGGAGGGCAAGCAGGACCAAGTTAGTTTGGGGTTCTGGAGGGCATTTGCCCTTTCAGTGTGATAAATTAGTTAGCTATTAAACTAAATGTTTCTTGACTTTCAAAATGAGAACATTAGGATGGTCCTTTAACATATTTATTTGCCTTTCTGTGAAGGTAGTCAAGGTCTGCTGGATTTGTGATGTGCTAAATGAATGTTTAGCTGAGGTGCTCAGGTGGTTTTATTGGTAAGGTTAGCAACAAAAATGAAGGCGTGAGGTTATTGGAGGACAACATGACATCCATTAAATTAAATACCTATTAAATTTTCTGAATGGTGGAAAAGGATTTCTTAAAAGCCAAGTGGGAATGAAGCCTTCCAAAAAAGTGAAACACACATACTTAGTTTAAGCAAGTTTTCTTCCTATTGAAAAGATTTCTTTGACATTACTTCTGAATGTGTTTCGCAGCAATTGCAGACAGCTTGTAGATGCTGATGAAAATAAAACAAAGATGAGGAAAAGGGAAATAACTAGTCTATTTCAGATACTAGGAGCTGATATCATCATTTCGTTTCTTTTGCTACTTGCTTTGGTTTTGCCAAAGTGGTGTACATCAATCCTGCTTTGCATTTTCCCATTATGCCTACCATACAGACTTTCAAAAGCAAAGTCTTATGAGGTTAATTAAGGAATAAATCAGTCAAAATGCATCAAAAGAAGCCTAAAAATGCTACTCAAATGTACTTGGTGTTTGAAGAATATGTATGTTTTAAGATGGTAAAATGATTATAAGCCATGTTCAGCAACAGAACCGTAGTAACTCTTTGAGAACATGGTCAAATTCTAATCATCTTGGACTATGGGCAAAGCAATACTAGTGTAAGTATGGACCTTGTATCTTGATTTATGAACTTTGTCATTACAAACAAGCAACTTAATTTTAGCCTTGGAATGTTAGATTTTTTTCCATTTCAAAAATATTCCAGAGGCGCCTGGGTGGGTTCAGTCTGATAAGTGTCCAACTTTGGCTCAGGTCATGATCTCACAATTCATGGGTTTGAGCCTCGTGTCGGCTCTGCGCTGACAGTGCAGAGCTGGCTTGGGATTCTCTTTCTTCCTCTCTCTCTCTCTGCCCCTCCCCAATTTGCTCTTTCTCTCTCTGTCTCAAAGTAAATAGTCTTAAAAAAAAGTATTCCAAAGCAACAGTGAATTTCAAGGGAGTATCCTGTATCGATATAAGGGACATCTGTTCCTCTGACTTGCTTTGTACTACTAAGATCACTTCTAAATTGCAAGGAAATTGTGGCTCAATTACAAAAATACTTTCCTTTAAAGGAAATATGTTCAAGAAAGAAGAATCCATGTGACATTATTTGAACCAATCAAAGATACATGGATGTTCTTTGGAACAGGTAGACCTCCTCCATAGTTGGTAATTAATACTCAAAGACTATCTGAAGTCTCTTTATCAGTCTTTTGTCCAGGACCGTAATATATACAGTATATTACTGATAACCCTATGCTGGTAACTCAAATGGGAATTTCTAGTGCTGGCAAATCAGTTCAAGGTAAACGTTTTAAACCTAAGACTTGTGATACATGAGTTATAGGGTGTGCCTACTAAGGCACAATAAAAATGCATTCCTTTGGCGGGGCTTTTCCATTCCTCATGCACTCCTTGTCCTTCTGTTGTTTTAAACTGCCTCATGGAACCACTGAGAAGAAAAAAAATTATTATGCTAACATAGTACTTTTAGAATTCAGATGTATTAGACAAACTTGATGGATATGTGGGGTTAGTTACAAAATGACAGAAACCAGATTACTGTGATACCACTAAGGACAAGTTTGCCCTATTACAAGAAGGAATCTGGCTGGGGTGCTAGACTCAGCTGCAGGGCTCAAGTTCATAACAATTTTGGTGTCTAACATGGCAGCTAATGTTGAAGCCTATACTTACCTAGACATCTTGCTTGCTAGTAAGTCTTCTTGAAAGTATGGCATATATGAATTAAAGAGCTGTCTCTCTAAATTTTCTAGCACTTTAGGGCCTGTTGCATTTTGGGTTATCTCATTCTCCTTCTTTCCCCCCCTTGTCTTTCATAAACAGATATGCCTGCAGACCATGAAGTTAAGGAAAATAAAAAGGAGGGATCAGCAGTTTTACACTTAATTTGGTTTCAAGGTAGTGTTGGTGGCCTGGACAGTGGAAGCAGAGTTCTGGACTAAGGAGCACTGAAGTGGAAAGAGAGTTAGACTGTAGGTTTGGATGCCAAATTAACAGTCTATAAGAAGTACACATTATAGACATTTATATGAAATTCCCTTTGGTTATTTCCCTTAATTCTTGGAAGAGAGAGACTCCACAAAGAATAGGGCTTCCTTCCTATTTGAGTATGTAGGCTCAGAACATTAGATTGAGGTCTCAGATAACTAAATCTTTGGAGTTATAAAAATTTCTTACTAGAAGTATTTTCTTATTGCAAAAATTCAGGCAGAACTGTCAGTGTGACTTGTATCTAAAGGTGAAATCTGGAGGGTCTTGGTTATATTGCCCAATAATAAATCAATTTAAAAGTCAAGAAATATTGGGAAATTCTCAATTTCTACCAAAGTACTAGAAATTTTTCTATTTCTCAGTCACATAAGATTATCTGATAGGGAAAACTTAACATAAAAAGGAAAGTAAATATCCTCGTTTAAAAAAAAACAAAACTTTAATCCAGTGAGAAAATGACAGGGTATTTAATCAGTGGTGTGGAAACGTAGGCCTCTAACCAGAAGAAATTAAAATGAACTCCATTTCACAATGTATACAAAGATAAATCCAGATGAGATAAAGATGGAATATAGGAATTTTTTAAAAAACTTGTACAATAAAATGCTAGAACCCTGCCAATATAAGGGGGGAAACTAGGTGCTATAAAGGTAAAGATAATCAAATAAAACTATGATTTTATAAAAAAATTTGAAAAATTATACGCTAAGGAAACTTAATAGATCTAGATAAGAGTTGTTTGTAATGCTGATGACAGATGAAGCGTTATTATTTAATATACAGGCAGTTCTTACAAATTGACAAGAAAAAGACAACCCATGTAAGTGGCTAAGAGTATGAATAAGTGATGCAAAGGACAGCAAGTCCAAATGGCCAAAGAAACTATGAAGAATCTCAAATTCTTTAATAGTAAAATACAGGTTAGGGTTACAAAGAGCTATTATTTATATCCATCAAATGGCCCCAAATTTCAAATATTATAGAGGGAGTATGGGAAATCAGTATCCTCTTAAAATGCTCTTGGAAAGATGAAGTGTTTCCATATTTTTGGAAGACAGTTGGGCTATATATATATTAAAATTTAAAAATCCATGTAATCCAAACCAGCATTTCCACAGCTGGAAATCTAGCATGTAAAAATACACACTATATTTTAAGGACCTATGCAGTAGTATGTTACTCTAGCATTGAATTGAAAGCACAATGCTATCCAGTGGGGAAAGGCTGAATGTATCTTCAATAGCCATACAAGAAAATATTGAAAAGAATACACTTGAATTGTATCAGCCATTCCATGATTTGTACTCTACATAGGATCATGACTATGGAGAAAAATATGGAAGAATTAGATCTTTAACATGGTTCCCCTTGGAATGAGCAAGCATGTGGGATGAGGTGCTCTTGTGGGGTTAAGAGAAGTAGTTGTTAAAAATTGGACACATAAAGTAATTTCTCTTACATAAAATATTAGTGTTCGTGTAAATGCACATGCATATGTATCTATACAAATACGTATGACAGAATGATCACCAACATGTGTAAGTAACCAGCCTTGCTCAGACTGGTGGGAGACCAAGTGACTTTTGATTTCTTTTTTATGTTTGTATGTACTATTTGAATTATTTACAGTCAGCATGTGTTATTTATATAAACAACCCTATTTTCACTGTGTGAAAAAAGGAAAGAATAATCTGTTTAGTTTTGTGAATAGTGTTTATCATGCTTTAATTGGTCATAGAAAGTCAATGTATAATACCCACAGAAGTGGCTTTTTATTTTTTACTTTTACTACTTACACCACATTTTTAAATGATGGTGATTTTATCTGTATACTCAAGGGCTCTTCATGCACACTTATCAAAGAAATAAAATGATAGTTTAAAGAGAAAAAAGTGAGAAAAGTGCTTATTTTAAGTAGACGTTGCATTTATTATTTCTAAAAGTAATCGGAACTTTAGCTTTGTCTACATGATACTGTGAAAATCAGAAATTATGGACTTTGAGTTCTTTCCCTGATATTAGTCATAGAGATACAGATTGCAAGTTTATTTAAGTTACCCTACGACCCAGCAATTGCACTACTAGGTATTTATCCAAGGGATAGGGATATGCTGTTTCAAAGGAGCACATGCACCCCAATGTATATAGCAGCACTACGACAATAGCCAAAGTATGGAAAGAACCTAGATATCCATCGACGGATGACTGGATAAAGGAGATGTGGTATATCTATACGATGGAGTATTACTTGGCAATGAAAAAGAATGAAATCTTGCCATTTGCAACTACGTGGATGAAACTGGAGGGTATTACGCTAAGTGAAATGAGTCAGAGACAAATATCATATGACTTCACTCATATGAGGAATTTAAGATACAAAACAGATGAACATAAGGGAAGGAAAGCAAAAATAATACAAAAAAACAGGAAGGGGGACAAAACATGAGAGACTCTTAACTACAGAGAACAGAGGATTGCTGGAAGGGTTGAGGGAGGGGGGATGGGCTAAATGGGTAAGGGGCATTAAGGAATCTACTCCTAAAGTCATTGTTGCACTATGTGCTAAATTGGTTGTAAATTAAAAAATACAAAAAAAAATTTTTAGAAAGTTTATTTAATAGAAAGATTACAAAATCCAAAACACTAGGTTTGCCATCAATTTTGTTTAAGATAAAAATATAAAGAAAGGAAGATTGGAAGATATTTGTATTCTGGTGATCATGGAAGTATGTTCAAAGAGCTGTTATCACCTAGGTCTTTTAAGACTCAACCAGGTGTATTAGTCTGGGTTCTCAGAGAAACAGAATCAATAGATTACATTTATATATATGGAGTCATTATAAGGAATTGGCTCACATAGATACATATGGAGGTTAAATCCCAAGATCTGCAGTCAGCAAGCTGGGGACTCAGCAGTGCTAATGTTGTAAGTTCCAGTCTGAATTCAAGGGTAGGAGGAGATTGAAGTCCAAACATGGAGATAGGCAGAGCTAGCCAATTGTTTCCTAATCAGCCACTTTATTCAGGCCTCCATATTGGGGAAGCAATCAGCTTTACTCAGTCTGCTGATCCAAATGTTAATTTCATCCAGAAAGACCCACACAGACACACCCAGAGTAATTTTTAACCAAATATCTGGACACCAAGATGCCAAATAAAATTACCCATCATACTAGGCTTACTCTTTAAATCTTGATCCCACTAATTTACTGTGCGATGTGCATGAATTACTTGGTCTCTTTATTCTTCAGTTTACTCATCTGTAAAATGTGAGGATTAAATAGATAATTCATGTAGTTCTTAGAACATTGCTTGGCTTTTTCTAGGCATATAATATATACTAGCTGTTATTAGCACGATTGTTATCATTGTCATTTATAAGATCCTTACCCTATGTTTACTGACAGGTAAGCAGAAGAAACAAGGCTTGGAAGTGTTGTAGTTTAATAACTAAACTTGTAAACTGCATTTCCCCCACCAATTTTTATTGAAATTTCAGTTAATATGCAGTGTAATATTAAGTCTCAGGCATAGAATTCAGTGATTCAACCCTTGTATCACACAGAGCTCATCACAAGTCCCCTCCTTAATCCTCATCACCTGTTTAACCCATTCTCCTCACCACCTCACTTCTGGTAACCTTTAGTTTGTTGTCTATAGTTGAGTCTGTTTGTTGGTCCCCCCCCACCATGTTATAAACTGAATTTTAAATAAGAACCCATGTTTCTGTACCTAAATTATGAAATGTATTTTATCAAATTGAATTTGCTTTCTTATGTCATGAAATGAGCCCATTATTTTTGTGTTGATTAACCCCACCATCATAAACAGTATAAAAAATTTTGCTGGTTAGAAAAACTGAGTTTTACTGGTTTAGTTTTCTTCCTGCAGAATGGCAAAGCACAATTAAATAAAGCATATGTCCAAATTACTCAAATTCCTAATATGACAGAAAGGGAGTACAAGACAGCAGATAGAGTGAGAAGAAATTCAATTATTTGGTTGAAATATCGTCAGTACAATAAAATACACAAATACTATTGATTTAGTATCATCAAGTTCCATGTCAAGAGTATAAACATGACTGTGATTTCAATTATAACTTTAAGATGGGCTTCATCTAATGAAGGCTCTGAAGTCAAATCATGTGGGTTCAAACCTTGGTTTCTTTCAACTGCCAACTAGTGACATTAGACAAATTATTAACTTCTCTAATCCTTCCTTATTTGTAAGGTGAGAATAATACTGTCCTCATATGTTGCAAGATTTAAGTACAGTAATCCATGTAAGTACTTTTAACAGCAACTGTAATATGGTAAAACACTCAAATGTTATATTTCTATTACAATGACATTACTGTTGTTATTCTTCTAATCCCGTATTCTTTCAGATCTGTGTATGTAACTGCTACTTTAATGCTCTGTAGGTTTTACAAATTTAGTGTGTCTAAAATTATACATATTCTTTCCTCTCCTAATCTTTTCCTCATTTTTCCCTCTTCCCTCAAAACATGATCTACTCCTGGTTTGTTGACAAACTAGAAACCCAGACATAATCTTGTATCTTCTTTTCCAATTACCAGCTAGTTCCCAAACAAGAAGACTCTTCTAGGAGTCTTTTTAAATCTTTTGCCAATTCTTTCCCAAAGCCATTGCCTTGGTTTCATCTGAAGGTCTAATGTCCAGGCCTGGCTCTAGTCTGAACCTCTCTGAATCCTTCACAATACCTCCAAAGTATTGTCACACTAAATCTGAAATGGCTAGACACAGAGTTCAGGATTAGATTCAAACTCTGAATAGACACCTAGTCTTTTATTTGGTGTCTCTTCTCTTGTCATTGCCTGTGGAGCAGCCACAGGGTGGCCTGGAAGATCTTTGAACATGTAGTGTTAGGTTTCATTTTTCCCTGCCTAACTACCATCTACTTTCCTTTAAAGCTCAGTTCAAGCACTGATCTCTCTGGGAAGCCTTTTAAAATCTCCTATATGATTTTCAGTGTCTCCTCTCTGCATGTCTGTAGTGTCTTGTGAAAACTTTTATCAGAGAACTTGTGGTACAGATTGTAATAGCCAGTTAGAGGACAGGGACTGTGACTTTTATGATCTTGTGTCTGAAATATGGTTAGTGCTAAAAAAAAAATTGCCTAGCACGAAGAGAAAGCAACAGTGACCTTGGAGTTTTTCTCTGGAAGGGGTAGAGAATCGATATCCTGTGTCTCATTCCCAACTTCCTACCTTATGGAGGCTGGCTGGCTCTACCTTACTATGGATAGGAAAGAATTGACACTTTGACCTCATTTTGACCCCCAAACACTACTTAAAATTTTGAGAACTCATGAAGCTTAAAGAGAAACCTTAAAACCTTGAAGAGAAGCTTGAGGAGAAAAATTTCAAGGCATTTTTGTATTCAAAAAGGTGGGTTTCCTGGGGAAAAGGCTCTTCTGTATATAAGATCCATTTATACGTTTTTGCTAATGAACTATAACTGCTATAAAAGGGATATAGGTTGCTATGTTAACACAACTCCAAAATAATAATTACAGTATTTTAATAAAATGACCTGTTTAGACTAGATTTCAGTAATGTGCACATTATGAGAGAAAGAGTTAGGGTTTCTTTTGGAAATTTCACTCTACACTAGATGTTACAATTTATATGAACTAAGGATAAATCCAAACCTGGGTTGGCATGGAAATTTACTCTCTGTACTCATTATTGATTTGGGAATGTATATAATCATACTTGACATCTGTAACTGTGGACCCCTACATCTTTTTTAAAAAATTATTATTATTACTTACCTTTACAAAGATAGTTGCCTGCCAAAGGACTGGTTTCTTGACTTGAAAAATAAAGATCTCTTAACCTAAACACTTTTCAGCTTTTTCACGAAATGATAATATCTTTTGTGCAGGAATCCTGGGATAGGATCCTCGGGCCAGGAAAGTCATGATGATTGAGGCATAAAACAGCCCAAGTGCTATTTTCTTCATTCTTCTTCAGGTTAGCCATCTCTCTGGATATTTATCAGGATCCTTTGGAAGTTAATAGTCTTTTTCTCTGACAGTGATTTTCTTTACCCCCCTTCTCATGTCATTAAATTTGAAATTTGCCCAGGGATTAGGTTAAAAGTAGGTTTCCCTTCAGGCATGAAGAACAAAGTATGTTAGTAAATTCTGCCTTCCATATTCCACAAAAGTGGAATAGTACTCACATCATTTGTTAAGTGTCTTGTAAATTTAGGTCTTATTTGTTTGGTTCAGAATCTACCCATGGTAATCTTTGTGGGAAAGCTATTGGAAGATGTCTTTATCATTTCAGTGTGTAGTCAAAGTCTTGCAATAAAACTGCATTCAGGATGTAAAAGATTGTCCTTCTAAGCAGAATAAAAGTGTATGGCGTTATTTGACAGGAAAACTAAGAACTAAAGAAAGCTGACAATAATAGTAGTAGTAATAATAGTAATGACATAAAACTCTTAGTTGGGGCTTGAAAAATAAACTACAAATTATAGGTAAAATTCTGCTATAAAAGAGAATATTTTTTTGGGGGGGGAAGCCAAATATCTGCAGGGTGATTATTAGAAATGGTTCTAAAGGACAAAGCTCAAGGACATTAAACACTTCGAGCTCTTATTTCACAAAGAAGAAATAGAGTAATTGCTTTGCTACTGTTAACTATTTGCCTCATTTTATCATGTTATTAAAATATGAAACTTTATTATTAAAAAGTTCTTATTTCCTTCTGAACAAATGTGTTAAAATTATTTTCATTTGTTTTGAATTTGATTTTTTATAAAAACTCGGTCAACGATTCAGCAACCAAAGAGTAGCTTTTGTTCACCATGCCAAAACAGAAGCTTATTCTTTATCTGTTTGTTCCTACTTAAGGTTTAGTGTTTTAAAGAAAGAGACTTGTGTTCATTTTGAGGTTTCCTTCCAGGTGGAGGTAGCTCTGTTGATGTAGTAATCCTAATCTCACCACACTCTTCTCCCTCATGTGATCACCCTATCCTGGGAATGGAGAGTCACTTATCTGACTGGTAAAGTTAGGAAGAATAACCAGGGTGTGCATAGCCTAGCTCTCCTGTTCTTCCTCTTAGGAGTGAGGTCCTTCTTTATGGGATGTAGATTTTCTTCTCCAGCAATAGCACCGCTGGCATGCCTGATGGCCAGCAAAGCAATGATGGCAAATGGGGTATAAATCTTCCCATATCAGGGGATCAGGGGATAACAGGCCTGGCGTCACATCGTCTATCAGTAAAAAAACAAAACAAAAACAAGTGCAGATTGAGGCCAAGTTGCCCCCCCACCCCCCGCCCCAATTTGTTCAGAACCTGTGTGGCATGCTCTTTGCTTGGCCTTCGAGTGAAGGCTCACATTTGGTGTGTGGACCGGGAGTATAGGGAAGAAAAATCCCCGATGGGTGGAATTTCTTGAGTCAAATAAGCAGACGGAGACTCTTGGCTTGAGGGTTGAGGCTTTGGGCTTCATTGTGGGGACAAGGCACTTTTACATTGGTCGTTTGTAGAAGCTTCTATTGGGTCCTTGGGTAGAAATCATCCACTGACTTTTCTCTGCTGTGCTACTGCAAAGCCTTTAATCCAACTGCAATGACAGCTTGTCCTGTGTGGGTTAACTACAGCTTCTGGTGGTGTGGTCTGTGACTGATGGGCTATTTTTATATTGTTAGGCAGGCAATGTGAAGGCATCGAGGGAGCTGAGTGAATGGCCTCATCACAGAAAAATGAGAGGCTGTGAGGTAACGCAAAGGGAGGCTCAGAGGTCTAAGACAGAAGGTAGTGAGCAAAGATTTAAATTGCAAGCAGCGGACCACCTTGGGGTGAGCACTGCTAAGTCTGCCTGCACTGCAGCAGTTTTGCCAGAGCAATGATTCGATTGTAGGGAAAGGTGATTTTTATAGACCTTTGAGGCAATGGTGAACCGAAAAAAGTTTTTCCTTTTCAAACAGCAAAAAATTGCATTGGCAGTCTGACACAAAGTATTAGGGAGATTATTGTTTACAGTTGTTTTTGTCAGGCTCCACTCTCCTAAATTCCATTCTGCATTCAGAGCCCAGAAGGTGTCTGTACAGCAGCTAAACTGGGACTAAACTCGGAGTTACGTGGTTTGTATGTAAGTGTTCGTGTTTTTCCCCCACCATGTGGTCTCACGTTGGGCATTAGATTAATTATGTATGTGGAGAAAATTTTCCCTAGGAGGCAAAATTCTTATACCTACGCTACTGTGTAGCAAGAAGTGGTAAAATGGCTATTGTGGCTCAGAACTGAAGGTCAGCTCAGGAGAGCATATGAGTTACTGTGTGGAGCTTACAGTCGTGTCATAATTCAACGGCAGGAAACACAGGACTCCGAGGAGGCGGGGACACAAAGAGGTTAGGCAGAAATTGTTAATGCATAATGCCCAAATCAAGTTCTTTCAGGGAAATTTAACCCAGCTGAGTTTATTAGTCTTAGATCATGGGATTTAAATCAAAGAATTTTTTCTGAGTTTCTGTCATTGTTCTTGGCAACATTAAGAGTTTTGGAAATTGACTTTTGCCTTCTCTTTTCTTGATCTTGAGAAAACATAATGATCTCGGGTTGCCTGGCTGGCTCAGTCATAGAGCATGAGACTTTTGATCTCAGGGTTGTAAGTTCAAGCTCCATGTTGGGCTTGGAGCCTACTTAGTTAAAAAATAAAGAATGATATTATCTGTGGTTATGTATGGCTGCAGATTCTCTTTATAGAGTTGGACAAATGCCTTCTTTCCAAGTTTTCAGAGATTTCTTCTTTTAAAAAATTGTGAATGAATGTTGAATTTTGTGAAAGACATTTTCTGTACTGTTCATAGGGTTTTGCTTCATTAGTCTGTTCATGTGGTGAATTACGTTGATTGACGTTTCAATGCTGAACCAACCTTACATTCCTGGGATAAACTGCACTTGGTTTATGCATTTTCCTTTTAATGATGATTTCAGTCTTCTGTTTTGATGAGGATTTTTTTTGTGTGTATTCTTGTTCATGAGCAATATTCATGAGCTATATATATATATGTACATATATATACACACACACACACACATACATATTATAATGTTGATCTGTTTTTGGCATTGATATAGAATGATTTGGGAAATACTCCCTCTCCTTCCATTTTCCGGGAGAGTTTTTGTAGAATTAGTATTAACTTCTTTGTTAAAAGTTTCATAGATTCCATAAACTGAGTCATCTTGCTCTGGCGTATTCTTTGAAGGTAAGTTTCTTAACTACAAATTCAATTTCCTTAATAAATATAGGGCTGGCTATTTAGCTTGTGTCTATTTCTTTATAAGTAAGTTTTGGTAGTTTTTGTCTTTCATTGATTTTTGTCATTTTATAAAATTTGTCCAATTTACTGACCAAAAATAATGAAAATATTCTCATTCTTTTAATATCTGTAGAGTCCCCACCGATGTCATGTCTCCTTTATACCTAATATTGGCATGGTGTATATCCTCTTTGTTTTCCCTTGATCGTTATGGTGAGAGATCTGTCAGTTACATTGATCTTACCAAAGGACTAGCTTTTGGGCTCCTTGATTTTCTCTATTGTTTCTCTGTTCTCATTTCCATGAATTTCTAATTTTTATTTCTTTCTGTGTATGTTAAGTTCAATTTGCTGTTTTCTAGTTTATTAAGGTAGAAACTGATTATTGATGTGAAACTTATGTTTTTCCAGTATCATCATTTTTTCAACCTAGTAATTTATCTTCAATTGCATCTTGCCAACATTGATATATTATGTTTCATTTTACTTCAGCTCAAAACCTTTTAATTTCCTTTATAGTTTCCTATTAGATTCATGGATTTTTTTCAAGTAGAATGGCCTAATTTTCAAATATCTGGCCACTTCCCAGTTATTTTTCTGTTATGATTTCTAGCTTAATTCTATTATGGTCAGAGAACATATTGTGTATAATCTAAATTATTTTAAAAATATCAAAAACTTTTCATGACACAGAACCTAGCCTATCATGGTGAAAACACACTATAAAAAATGTGTTCTGTTGTTGGATCAGTTCTCTAAATTTCAGTTAGATGAAGTTGATGGATTGTGATGCTCAGATCTTCTATAATCTTACTGATTTTCTAGCAATAAATATAAAATTTATATATGGTTTGTCTGCTTGTTCAATTATTGAAAGGAGTGAAGTGTCCAAATGTAAGCGTGAATTTGTTCATTTCTTCATTCAGCCTTATCCATTTTTGCTGAGTGCATCTTGAAGCCCTGTTGTTAGATGCATACGCTTTTAGCATTGTTATGTCTCTCGGATAGTTGATCGTTTCATTGTTGTGGAATATTCCTCTTTATCCTTCATCATCTTGTTTATTCAGAACTCTAGGTTTCCTGATATTAACATAGCTATGCCAACTTGTGGTTTGTCTTTGTGTGTTTCCCACCTTTTTACTTGCATGTTTTTCATTGTTTTAATTTTAATCTATATATTTGTTTAATGTAGATTTCTTTTCCTCTTTGTTCTTTAGCAGTTTGAAAACAATGCATCTACATGTGTTCTATCCTGCTGTTGATTTTCTGAACTCTTGAATCTATGGTTTGATTTCTGTCATTAATTTTGGAAAATTCCTGACCATCACTTATTTAAATATTTCTTTTGTCTGTTTCTCCTCTGAAGTTCCAATTACATGTATGTTGGGTCATGTGATTTTTTTGTCCCACAGCTTTTGGATGCTCAGTCTATTTGCTCATTTGTTCTCTCCTTCCGATCTTACACGTACGTGTTTCATCCTTTCTACTTGTTGAATTCAAGTGGTGCCCGAGGTGAATGCTTTTTATACCTAGAAATGGCCACCTTTCTTTCTGCTTGTCTTAACTATGGAGGTTGAGTCAAAATGTAACAAGTTGAAATAGGTTTGGCTTTAATTGCTGCTCTTGATATCCTTAGTTTACCACAATTCTAAATTCTTCTAGTGTTAACTTTTGTTTAGGATAGGGCTTTTGCCTGTGGGTATTCTCTATATCTGCTAAATACTTGGTATTACGTTGTCCATTGGTGCTGTGCTTGAGAGAGTTTCTCTAAATATTTTCCTGAATGTAAGCAGTGGTTTCCTGTTATTTGACCCTTGCTAGTATAGTGATGGGAGCACGATAAATTTTCCAGTGTTTGGATTTAGACTCAATTTTAGGTATCTTTCTGGGTCTTGAAGGAAGGTCCTTCTGGTGATCTTGATCCTTGCTCAAGACAGTCAAAAAAAAGTCTGCCTATTTCTACCAACTGCACTTAGTCTTTACTAAGGTTCTTCCCCTGCCTATACCCACCCTAGTTGTTTAGACTTTTGATCTTAGGATATAACATGGAAGGATCTAAATGGAGTTTTATGCCTCTCCCACAGTGCCTGCATTACCTTTACCTCAGGCGTGTGCACCATGTGCTGCATAGTCTCTCCTAGAACTGTGATTAATCTTTTTGTGAGTACCTAAAAAGTCTAGGAAGAAGATCCTGCAAGTGGATGTACATACGTTTTCCTGGTGCTTCTGGTCGTAAAGGGATCTATATAGTCATTGCTGGATACTCAACTGTTAGCAATTCATTACAAGCTTTAGTTGAATTCTTCTTATTGGTGTCTGGGGACATCTGCCTAAGTATTACTCCCATCCCACTTCTCCATGAGGGCACCTGTCTTTTTTTAGATTTATTGTTTTGTATTTACCTAACCGATAATTTCTGAGCCATCAACTCTCTGATGGGTTCAAGAAAATTGTGAATCATCAGATTTTCCGGCAGGTTTGCTGTTGTTGTTATCATTATAAGGATGGGAATAATGCACTTTTGAGCATTCTACACCTGAGTAGAATCCAAAAGCCCTAGATGCTGTAAGATCCTGAATATGTTAACAAAGAGGACTGTTAATTTATTAATTCATCCATCCATTAACCTATCCATCTATTCACACATTTCCAGAATGGCTATTGTATATAAGCCTTTGGAGAGCACAAAGATAAAACAAAGAGACTCTTGAACATTTTGAAACCAGCTATTCATTATTCTAGAGTGACTTCAGATTGGCTCTGATCAGAATGAACAATGATGGTCTTAAGAAATTTGGGTAATTGCTAGACTTTTTTAAGAATAACTTTTATGTATCTTCAAGTATCATTGTTTGAGAACTACTTTAGAAACTGTCATATACAAAAATGTGTTTTGGTTGCAAACTATAAATCTAGATGTAAAGTTTTAGCCTTTATACTGGTAAAAAAATTTAAAAAGATTATCATTAGATTGAAACACACACACACACACACACACACACACACACACACACGTCATAGACTCCATTGACCTTTAATAATATGCCTGCATCACCAGTTTGAAAAATAGTAGACTAGGTTAATTTCAGGAAATCCTTTATGGCTTTTGTAATTCTCTGACAATACAGTGAACAAACGAATGGGTGGGGAGTGAAGAATGAGTGAATTTTAAACATCATCTTTCTAATAATTTTTTTTCTTTAATCATTGAGTGGCATTTTTAGTCTGACTAGGTGAATGATGTTGAGAATTCATTAAGACTCTACTACCTATAAAATGTTGGCAATAGGTCTAGAAACCAGGGCTGACAAGTAAGAAACTAATGGTGCTATTATTATTTTGTTATTAACTCTGTTAGCAAAAACAGTAGTGTCATCAATGATACTGGGCAAATTGGAGTTCAAGTAAATAGTATCAAGAGCCTTATAAAAGCATAATCACATAATAGTGATCTCAGGAACATTGTAAGTAGCACACTTGAATGACAGTGTTATCTGAGAATACTGTTAATCATGCTTTTGAATGACCATAGTCTCCAGGGTATTATAAATGGTAGAGCTGAATGCCAGAGCCATTAAAATTACTCTTAATAGAAATAGATGAGCATGAAACAGTTTGGAATTCATGTTTGTTTACATGAATTCTTGAGCAGGAGTCTTGAGAGAATTGCTTCAAGTCTTTTTAAATTCACCTAAAAAATAAATGGACATTTTAACCACGGTGAAAGATCACATAACCGATAGCCATTTATCCTCGTCACATAATGTTCTCTGAGACACTTCAGTGTGTTGTAAAAGCTTTATTTAAATCTACATCCTTTTCAACCAGGCAGTAAAGATTCTCATATTATCACTGTCCATGTTATTATAGGACTAGATAGAGAAGTATCCAGAGAGCTAGATAGTAAAGTTCTTAGGGAATAATATGAAGCATTGTGAACTTTATTGAAAAGTATTGTCCAAATAGATATGTTCTAGTAAGAAGAGAATTCCATATATTGATCTCATTAAAGGATCCATTGTTAGGAAATCCAACTTTGTGTTACAGCTTTTAAGCAATGAGGACGAATGAAGAGTTGGGACAGGACTTTTTTTTTTTAATGTGAAATTTATTGTCAAATTGGTTTCCATACAACACCCAGTGCTCATCCCAACAGGTGCCCTCCTCAATGCCCATCACCCACTTTCCCCTCCCTCCCACCCCCCATCAACCCTCAGTTTATCCTCAGTTTTTGAGTCTGTTATGGTTTGGCTCCCTCCCTAACTTTTTTTTCTTCCCCTCCCCCATGGTCTTCTGTTAAGTTTCTCAGGATCCACATAAGAGTGAAAACATACGGTATCCGTCTTTCTCTGTATGACTTATTTCACTTAGCGTAACACTCTCCAGTTCCATCCACGTTGCTACAAAAGGCCAGATTTCATTCTTTCTCATTGCCAAGTAGGACTTAAAGGACTCTTCAGAGACAGAAACACATGGGAAAAAGGCAAAGTGAGGGTGTGGAGTAGAACTGGGATCCCTAATACAGAGGGAACATTAGGCTTTAGGAGTGGGGTGGAACATTTGTTAACATGTGTTAACTATGGTAGAATAATGTACAGCCTCTACCAAAGAGTATATGTGTATATGTGAGATAATTACAAGTTTTATTTATTCAAGAAAAAGATTCAGTGCTATGAGTAATAAATACTATAAAACAACAAAACTAGACATTTCATTGTCTAAACACAATAATATTTAAATTAATTTGTGTGATTTGTTTACCTAGGTGTTCACTTACAATATTTGAAAGGAGGGAAGAATTTAGTATGAAGGGGAAAGAATTTAGTATGAAGGGGGGACAGTGCCTTTTAGTTATTACAGTGAGGAAGGGGGATGCTACATACTTTGTGGACCAAGAATACTAAATGTCTTTTATGTATCAGACAGTGCACATAACAGAGTGTCTTGCTTCAACTCCATGACACTGGGACCAGAATAACCAGTGTACCCTTTTAAAATAACGGTAAACTATATGTTCAGCAGTAGACAAATTTTTTGCTTGGTTCTTTTTGTTTGCTTCCTAGGCGCATGGTTACCTAGAGTAGAGGATCCCATATTTTTGCAATTGGACAAAATTTGGAGGAAAGCATATTTTCTGTTTATAGTGAGTTTGAATCTACAGATAGTATAATACATCATGCTCTAAAACCCTTTGCATTCTATATTGCATCACTGGATAAGTACACATCATTGAATTCTTAGAAACAACAACAGATACAGTTTTCAAGTATGAGGAATAAATGTCTGAGCAACTGCAATAATTTGGTTCCTACGTATATGTGTATTAAATGAAACAAATTATAAGTCCATCCTGTTGGGGATAAGAAAAATAACTGGAAATTAATTTGAACTAAACAGAAATCAGAGACATAGAGGACTTGTCATAGGCCTTGAGAAGCAATAGAATATGAAGAAAATTAAACTATTGTTTGAGAACCACACTCCTATTGCATCCCAGAGATGACATGGGCTGGATACATATCGTATTGATGGAACAAGAACCTGCAGAGGGTGGAATTCTCACCTCATAAACTCAAAGACCTGAGCATTTAGGCAGAGCATGAATGCTTATTAATTATACCTGTTACTTACAGCAATGTGGTATGATTGTATAAGCTGATGGTTCCTGAAATTTGGGGCAAAGGGGCTCATTGATAAGTTTCCAGTGACAAGTTATGCCCAAGAAATTAAGTGTGCATCTACCTTTTTGTTCACTTAAAATAATTAACAAGATCCTTATATGGTCAGTAGTTTGTTTCTTTGGTTTGTTTCAGGAATGCAGAAATTTTTGAGTCTGTAGGATTTTTTCCAGTCCTTAGTAACTCTAACCTGTCTTAAGAGCTTATATTCATTTGCTTAATTTTTCTACTATAGAGTTTTTGTAGAACCTGAGTATTTAATATTTCACTATTTATTTTTCATTGATCATATTCATTACACCTATTTTAATAAACATTTTAACTTTTCAGTAACTATTCATCTATATAGTATATATTGCATTCCATTTCTTATGACATGCTATTTTAGGTACTCATTCAAAAATGGTGTTAACTATTTATCCTAGGAATGATAACTATTACTTATTTGGAACTTATGTGCAGGCACTTTATGTATTTAATTTCAAATTCTCACAATTACATTGCAGGATAGTCTTATTCCTAGTTTAGAGACAATTCTGTAGTTGATAAGGGAAATTGTGTAAGAGCTGCGTCTCAGAGGCCCAAAACCTTATCATACTTTACTGTTTGCACTGTACTGTTAGTTATGAAACAAAAACCACCGGGTTTGCACAGAAAAGCAAAGTCATTATGCATGTCATAGGAACGGGATTTATTACAGGGATTTGATGTTCCATAACTGTGGGAACTGGTCAAACACTCAGTGGAAGGCTGCCACTTCTCTGTCTGGTGTTGGACCTGAAGTCAGCAGTTAGGCAGTTAGGAATGAAGATGGGTGGTGTGAAGTATGGCTGAGCAGGAATTAACGAACTTCTGAGGGTGAGCTGGATTGTATTACGGTAAACTGGTACCTATGTCTCTATCTTACTACTTCCCAGCCTCCGGTTTCAGTGAGGCCAGCGATCTTGTGAAGGTGGCACACTTGGTCCTGAAGTTGCACATGCATGTGGACCAGGACTGGGTGAAGCTGAAAGACAAGCTCTCCAGGGGGCTGGAGGAGTTCTTGGTCCAGCTGTGACTCAGCCGGCGAGGTGAGGTGAGCGATCAGGTCAGTGATGACTCATGTGAGCCGGAGCAAAGCAAGACTGTACTGGACCTCTCAGTGAAAACATGGCTGCTGTATTTCACTTCTGCCTTCCAGTCCTCATGAAAAATTTTCCAGCGGCCTGTCCTGACCCAGAGGCACCCAGGGACAGGAAATCTGAGAAACAAAACTTCTGGCTTAGCTAAGTTGACACAGTACAAAGCCACTGCATTTAGTTTTAGATGTGACTGATTTTCTGGCAAGGAAATTAATGTGAAAAGGAGTTAAAAGATAGTACCTTGAATTTTGACACATTTTCCTCTACTTTTCAAATACACTCATAGTTATGTCTTGGTGTACAAGACAAGCAGGTGTATACAGTAATATTTGTCCAGACAAGAAGAGAAACATGCAATTTTACTTACTATTTATATTATTTATTCTACATAAGAGAAGCCAAAATGATGAAATCCATTGACTACAGTTGTGAAGTATTGAAAATTCTATCTGAAACATTTTATAACTCAAACAAGAAGTATCTATAATTCTAGTGAGTTCGGCATGAATGGAGAAAATGGTCATCAATAGCGTTAGAGAAGAGAGATGCGGCAGTTGTTTTTGTTATACTCAGTGGTTGCAGTCTCCAAATAGAAGCAGGAAGTTTCTGTAAGAGTCAGAGTGCCCTAATGAAAACATTTTGGAAGTGACTCTTTAGTACAAAGAAATGAATGTAATCAGTTCTAAAAGAAAGAGATCTCATGTGTCTATAAACAGACACTTTACTTTGTGGTATAGATAGTGGAGTTAAGAGTAAGAGTATAAATACAGAATTTCCGTATGCTAAATATTCGTATGGAAATGGAAAACGTCAGCTAAAAACATACATAGCATTTGTGTGGATCATAATCCAGAGACGGTAACAACCCCCCCATGTGTCTCTTGCATGCTTAATGACAGCACCATATTACATCATTTATAAGGATGTCCCCTGGGAGTTTTAGGGCATTATAGCTACAAGGGAAACCTTCATTGATTCAAACAATTATTTTGAAAGTCATGCCTAATGAATAAACTTTAGAAAATAGATACACCAAAACAAAGCCAGATAATTCAAATGATATTTGTCAAAAGAAACTTTATTAGTTACCTGTTTTGGATAACAAATTACCTTAAAAGTTAGCTTAAAACAACACATTAATAACCTTAGTATTTCTGTGAGTCAGGAATCTGTCCATGGCTTAGCTGTGTTCTCTGCTTTGTTTGTCACAAGACTGCAGTCAAGGTATCCATCCAGGTCTTTGTTCTTAACTGAAGGTGTAGGAACAGAAGTTTCTAACTGAATGTTAGGCTGTAAGAAGGAGGCTGCCCTCATTTCCTTGAAAAATGTTTCTTACATAGCCAAGTGCTTCATCAAAGAGTGCAAGTTAAGGTAGTTAAGAAAGTAGAATTTACCAACTAAATGGAAGTCACAAACCTTTGTAACCTAAGTTACATCCACTCAACAATGATGTATTCTAGTTACTCAAAGGAATTGATTGCATCACACATTTAACATCAGAAGGCATGGATCATTAGCCCATCTTGGAGGCTCCCTACCACCACGATTCTGTATTAGAGAGCATCTAGCCAGAGACAGAACCACTGGGAAATATAGCTTAGCCTTGACAAGTTTCCACATTATAAAGCCATAACAGGCTTAGTGTTGTTACAAAAAGTTCCAATCTCAGTGGCTTAACACAATAAAGGCTCATTTGTTTTTGCTCTCTTGTCAGGTAGTGTGGTCACTGGAGCCAGGGGCTCTGGTCACAGTATCCTTCCATCCAGTGGCTCTACCAATGGACGTCCACAACTACTCAGAGATAGTAATTTTGGTCTTCTGGAAGAGATTTCACTCTATTCTCATTTTCTCCCCATCCCCCTAATTCTTCCTTCCTTTTCAAGGTGCACAAACATGTACACAAGTACAAGTATTTTTTTTATGTGGTATTCTGATTTTTTAACCTGTTTTAATTAACAGCATCATTAAGATGTCACTGAAATTTTTCTGTGGCTGTATATACACATGCATATATGCACACGTATATATGAACACAGACATCTGTAGACTAATCTTAAATGTTTAAACTATTGAAATCCATAGAATTAAATATTTAAAGTTATATTTCTATCATTATACATTTAGGCTGCTTTTTTTAATGTTTATTTTTTTTATTAAAAAAATTTTTTTAACCTTTATTTATTTTTGAGACAGAGAGAGACAGAGCATGAACAGGGAAGGGTCAGAGAGAGGGAGACACAATCTGAAACAGGCTCCAGGCTCTGAGCTGTCAGCACAGAGCCCACTGCGGGGCTTGAACTCACGGACTGTGAGATCACAACCTGAGCCGTCGGACGCTTAACCGACGGAGCCACCCAGGCGCCCCACTGTTTACTTATTTTTGACAGAGAGACAGAGTGAAGAGTGGGGAGGGGCTGAGAGAGAGGGAGACACAGAATCTGAAGCAGGCTCCAGGCTCCAAACTGTCAGCTCAGACCCCAATGCAGAACTTGAACCCACAAACCCTGAGATCATGACCTGAGCTGAAGTTGGACGCTTAATCAACTGAGCCACCCAGGCGCCCCTCGTTTTTAAGTAACCCTGAGACCTTATTTCTTCAGTTTAATTGCTGGAAGTGAAATCACTGAGTAGGACTTGAATATTTTTAAACTTGAAGTAAGAATTAGCAAAAAAAAATCAATGTACATTTGTATTAGTAATACATGTGTGTATCCGTTTATGCCAATGTTGGGAGTTATTACAAATACTTGCTCACTTGTATTGATAAGTATCTTCATTTTTTTAACTTAGTAGTGATTTTTTCCTTTCACTTCCTTCCTTCTTCCTCCTCCCTCCCTGCTTCCTCTCCCTTTCTTCCCTCCCTCCAAGTGAGGAAGCTAGTTGTATTATAACTGACAGGTAAAAATTGTTGGAAATTGATCATGTTAATGTTCATTGGAACATTATTGGAAAAGATAATGTTAATGTTTTCCAAGACAACCTCCTATATTAACAATAATACTTAAACACAATACTTTGTATGCATATATTTTAAAGTAATAATATCGTGATTATAAGAACTTCTAGTTGGTACCTATAATTATGCTAAATAAGAATTTTACTTGTTTTGAAACTTGTGGATCCTCCTGGAGGAACATATGTTTTTGTGTCATATGTTAATGGTTCAAATGACATCCAATAATTATGCCCACGAAATCTTTATATGGAGGTTAGTGATCTTATGTCCACAGTTGGGACAATTAACTGTTTGAAAGTACTGTCTAATAGCACTTACCTGTCACCCCAATCAGGAATTGATATGGTCATTTAAGTAAAGGACTCTTCACCATGCTAAGTCTGCCTGCCCTCTACCTTTAAGAACTTCTTATCCTTAAAAAATTGTTTTACAGAAGAGTTGCAAAGATTGTTCAGAGGTTTCCTGTATACCTATTACCCAACTGTCTCCAATTGTAACATCATAAATAGCCATAGTTGTGACTAAAACTAAGATATTAATGTTGGTGCAATGCTATTAATTATATTACAAGTTTTAGTATTCCCAGTTCTCCCATTAATGTTCTTTTTCTCTTCCAAGATCCAAATCAGGATACCCACATTGCATTTACTTCTAATATCTTTTGTGTCCTACAATCTATGAGAATTCCTTAGTATATTCTTGTCTTTCAGTGTCTTAACACTACTGAAAAGTACTGGTCAGGTATTTTGTAGAATGTCCCACAATAGGGTTTGACCATTGCTTCCTCATGATTTGTCTTCGGTTATGAATTTTGAGGAAGAATACCACAAGGTGATGTACCCTTCTTATTGCATAACATCTGATATGTGATGTCATAACGTGATGTCAGTGTGATTTATCATTGGTGATGTTAACCTTGATCACTTGGCACTATGGGTTGCATAATGTACCCCAAATTCATGTTCCGATTCTAAACCCCAGTGCCTCAAGATAGGATCTTACTTGGAAATAGAGTTGAAGAAATTAGTTAAGAGGGGTTGTACTGGATTGGTAGATCCCCAATCCTATATGACTGATGTCCTTATAAAAATGGGAAATTTGGACCTAGACATGTATCAGGTAGAATGCCATATGAAGATGTAGAAAGAGATCAGGGTGATGCATCTATAAGCCAAGGGATGCCAAAGATTGTCAGTAAGCCACCAGAAGCTTGAAGAGAGCCATGGAACAGATTCCTCATCATAACCTTCAGAAAAATCAACCAAGCTGACACCTTAATTTTGGACTTCTGGCCTCCAGAACTATGAGGCAACAAATTTCTGTTGCTGAAGCTACCAGTTTGTGATATTTTGTGAAAGCAGTCCTACGAAACCAATACACTTAAACTTTCTGTACCATAGTTATTCTTTTCTTTATTTCCATACTCTATTAGAAGTAAAATACTACCTTGAGCTCATTCTCCAGGTGAAAAGAATTAATATTCACTGCTGGAGGGAGAAATATCCAAGTATTTGTGGACATTTAAAACCATCACAACAGGGTGCCCAGGTGGCTCAGTCAGCTAAGCATCCGACTCTGGCACAGGTCATGATCTTATGATTCGTGAGTTCAAGTCCCACGTTGGGCTCTGTGCTGACAGTTCAGAGCCTGGAGCCTGCTTCAGATTCTGTGTCTCCCTCTCTCTCTGCCCTCCTCTGCTCATGCTCTGTCTCTGTCTCTCTCTCAAAAAATAAACAAACATTAAAAAAAAAATAAAAATCACAGCGATGAATACATTTCTTGGCTAGATATTACATAGCTATGCAACTATTTTGTTTCTATTTAAGCTTTTAGTAAGTATAGCATTTCTTGGTAGGTAGTTCCCATAGCAATTATTATTGTGATATTCTAGCAGTGATTTTCTATTTTCCTCATCCATTCTGTGTGCACTAATTAGATGTCTTCAAGGAAGAGTTATCCTCTCTCCCTTGTTTATTCAAATATTCAGTCATTTCAGTATAGAATTAGACTTTTTAAAATCATAACCAATACTGCCAATATTTTATTGCTCAGATTGCCCCAGCATTGGTCATTGGGTGGTGTTCTTTCAGTTTGGTCCTGTGTCCTTTTGACATGCCTCTGTCCTTTAAAAAATTTTTTTGGTACATTTTAATTTTCAGGCACCACAGAATACTGTAGACTTCTCATATTTTCTCTGTCTCAGACTTGGAATCAACTGTTTCTCTGAACAACCCTTTTACTGGAGAACAGTCTCTAGTGATCATGGTCTGTGTGCTAATTGTGCTTGTTCCTATTAGGATTTTACCTCTAGATTCCCTCAGCAGACAGAGATAGGACATGCATGTATGTATGTTCATCCAGATATACAAATCTGTGTGGGTTTATATATTTGAATAAACATGAGTTACTATGATACTTCTGACTGCAATTCAGTACCACTAGTTCACATGCAGAGTTCTCCTTTTGCTTATTTGTAACTAGTTTCTGGAACAGTAGGAAACCTGACTGGTGGTTGCTCTTCAACCCTGGTACACATGTAGTTTCAGAATTGCTTACTTGTTTGTACTCCCGCATATTAGTTTCCTAGAGCTTCTGTAACCAAGTAAATATAATCATGGTGGCTTAAGACATCAGAAATTTCTTCTCTCCTAGTATGGGAGGTTAAAAGTTCAAAAGTGAGGGTGGCCTCTTCTGGAGGCTCCAAGGGAGAATCTGTTCCATGCTTTTGGTGTTTGCTGACCTTCCTTGGTGTCTCTGGACTTACAGATCCATCATTCCAATCTTTGCCTTCACCTCACATGGTATTTTTGTATGTTTTTGTCCAAATGTTATCCTTCTCATCAAGGACATGAATCATTGGATTTAGGGTCTGTTCTAATTCAGTACTACCTCACCTTTGCTTGATTACATCTGTGAAAGCCCTATTTCCAAATAAGGTCACATTTGCAAGTTCCAAGTAGACACAAATTTTGGGGGGAAACTGTTCAACCCAGTGAGAAACAAATTAACCTACTAGTTATAGTGTTGGTATATAGTTTGTCATTGAGCAAATTTATCAAAATATTCTTTGGGACTTACTTATATCAGTTCTTTTCCTCCTTTTTCCACTTTAGTGCAATTAAATATCATATTTATAATATAATTAGATTCATTTATGACAGCTTGAATTGCATCTAAGGTTCACCACATAACATTTATTATTTTCCCATAATAAAAGTCACTCTTAGTGGTGTATTGTTCTATGGACAAATGTGTAGTAATATATTCACCATAGAATCAATCAGAGTAAGTCCATAGACCCCAAATTTCTTTTTTTGCTCCTTTGTACTCAATGCCTCCCCCCAACTTTCTGATAACCACCGATCTATTTTTTTTCTTTATAATTTGGTCTTTTTCAAAATATGATATATGTGGAATGATAAAATATACGATTTTGGGGTATGACTTCTTTTAATTAGAAATTTAAGGTTTATCCATCTCACCCATGAATCATCTAGTTTGTTCATTTTTATTGCTGTGCAGTATTCTGTTATATTGATGGGCCAGCTTATCCATTTTCCTGTTCAAGGATATCTGGGTTATTCTGAGTTTTTGGCATGTATGAGTAGAACTGTTAGAAATATTCATGAATAGAGTTTTAAATAAATGTTTCCAACTCATTTTGGTAAATATCTAGGAGTGAGATTGCTGTTCTTCTCCTTGTTTATAAAAATTCTATCTAGCTATCCTTCATTCCTGGGAATTTTCTCCATGTGTGCATAGCACTAATAAAAATAACACTGCTTTTGTGTAACAGTGGCCAGAAACCTGACCTAAAATTTCTTTTTTTTTTAGAATGACAAAAGTTGGAAAAAGTAATTTTTCTACCCCAAATCAATAACTACTATGAAACTGTTTTTCCCTTATTGACCATAACAGTAAAGAGGGAGTTTGAGATGGGCAGTATTAAAAAAAAAAAAAGTTGGTATAACAGAGAATTTCTTTAAGTAATATTTTTCTTTTTTACAAGAAGAATATACATGTGTATATTGTGTTTAATTATAGATTAAAATAAAACTTAATAGAAAATAAGTTACTTATTAATATAACACATTTGGTTAAAATATATATTGAACTTCAATATAATTGAGTAATATATTTTGAGAATTTACTAGGTTTTATTCTATAATATTAACTTATTATTAACAACATTTTTACATAGAGTACTGCTACGGAATGTCTCAAGTCCATGTTGATCTGGTTAATTTCAAATGTGCATTTGCTGTGAGAAACCAGGATTTGATGTTAGACCTCCTAAGTCTTTTTCTTCCTCTCCCCTCTTTCTCTTGGTCCCCCTCCCTCTTCTCTTGCCTTCTCTCTCTTTTTCTTTTCCTGTTTCTCTCCCTCCCCTTCTTCCCTTCTCACTCTTTTCTTGCTGCCTTTCATTTGAGCATGCTTGCTCTCTTTTTTGCTCCCCACCCATCTATATATAGAATTTACCAAGTTCTGGGAACAGTTCTAAGCTTTATAATTTTTTTCATAATGTTTTAAAAATTTATTTGTTGTTTAATTTATATCCAAGTTAGTTAATATATGGTGCAACAATGATTTCAGGAATAGATTCCTTAATGCTCCTTAACCCATTTACACCATCCCCCCTCCCTCAACCCCTCCAGCAACCCTCTCTTCTCTATACATAAGAGTCTTTTATGCTTTGTCCCACTCCCTGTATTTATATTATTTTTGCTTCCCTTCCCTATGTTCATGTTTTGTATTTTAAATTCCTCATATGAGTGAAGTCATATGATATTTGTCTTTCTCTAATTTCGCTTAGCATAATACCCTCCATTTCCATCCACATAGTTGCAAATGTCAAGATTTCATTCTTTTTGATTGCTGAGTAATACTCCATTGTATGTATATGTATGTGTGTGTGTGTATATATATATACACACACACATATATATATATATACACACACATATATATGTATATGTATGTGTGTGTGTGTATATATATATACACACACACATATATATATATATACACACACATATATATGTATATGTATATATATATATGTATACATATGCCATATATATGATGTTCATCCGTTGATGGACATTTGGGCTCTTTCCATACTTTGGCTATTGTCAACAGGGCTACTATAAACATTGGGGTGCATGTGCCCCTTCAAAACAGTATACTTTTATCCCTTGGATAAATACCGAGTAGTGCAATTGCTGGGTCGTAGGGTAGTTCTATTTTTAATTTTTTGAGGAAACTCCATACTGTTTTCCACAGTGGCTGCACCAGTTTGCATTCCCATGAACAGAATGCAGAAAGTGCAGAAGAGATCCACTTTCTCCACATCTTCGCCAACATCTGTTGTTGCCTGAGTTGTTAATGTTAGCCATTCTGACAGGTGTGAGGTGGTATCTCATTGTGGCTTTGATTTGTATTTCCCTAATGATGAATGATGTTGAGCATCTTTTCATGTGTCTGTTGGCCATCTTGGATGTCTTCTTTGGAGAAGTGTCTATTCATGTCTTTTTGCCCATTTCTTCACTGGATTATTTGTGTTTTGGGTGTTGAGTTTGATAAGTTCTTTATAGATTTTGGATACTAACCCTTTATCTGATATGTTGTTTGCAAATATCTTCTCCCATTCTGCAGTTTGCTTTTTAGTTTTGCGGTTTTTTTTTTTTCTGTGCAGAAGCTATTTATTTTGATGAGGTCCCAATAGTTCATTTTTGCTTTTGTTTCCCTTGCCTCTGGAGATGTGTTGAGTAAGAAGTTGCTCTAGCCAAGACCAAAGAGGTTTTGCCTGCTTTCTCCTTGAGGATTTTGATGGCTTCCTGTCATACATTTAGGTCTTTCGTCCATTTTGAGTTTATTTTTGTGTAAGGTGTAAGAGTGATCCAGGTTCATCTTTCTGCATGTCACTGTCCAGTTTTCCCAGCACCATTTGCTGAGGAGACGGTCTTTATTCTATTGGATATTCTTTCCTGCTTTGTGAAAGATTAGTGGCCATCCACTTCTGGGTTCATTTCTGGGTTCTCTATTCTGTTCCATTGATCTGAGGGTCTGTTTTTGTGCCAGTACCATACTGTCTTGATGATTACAGGTTTGTAATATGTCTTGAAGTTCAGGAGGGTGATGCCTCACCTTCTGTTTTCTTTTTCAAGATTGCTTTGGCTATTTGGGGTCTTTTCTGGTTCTGTACAAATTTTAGGATTGTTGGTTCTAGCTCTGTGAAGAATGCTGGTGTTATCTTGATAGGAATTGCATTGAATATGTAGATTGCTTTGGGTAATGACATTTTAACAATGTTTGTTCTTCCAGTCCAGGAGCATGGGATATTTTTCCTTTTTTTTTGTGTCTTCGATTTCTTTCATAAGGTTTATATAGTTTTCAGTATATAGATTTTTTTCACTTCTTTGGTTATGTTTATTCCTAGGTATTTTATGGTTTTTGATGCAATTGTAAATGGTATCAATTCCTTGATTTCTCTTTCTGTTGCTTCATTATTAGTGTATAGGAATGCAACCGATTTCTGTGAATTGATTTTAAATCTGTCACTTTGCTGAATTCATGGATCAGTTTTAGCAGTTTTTTTGTGAAATCTTTTGGGTTTTACATATAGAGTATTATGTCATTTGCAGAGAGTGAATGTTTGACTCCCTCATGCCTGAGGCTGAGGCTGTGTGGTCTGATCACTGAGGCTAAGACTTCCAATACTATGTTGAATTACAGTGGTGAGAGTGGACATCCTTGTCATGTTCCTGACCTTATGGAGAAAGCTTTCAGTTTTTACCCATTGAGCATGGTATTAGCATTGGGTCTTTCATATATGGCTTTTATGATCTTGAGATATGATCCTTTTATCCCTACTTTCTTGACGGTTTTTATCAAGAAAGGATGCTGTATTTTGTCAAATGCTTTTTCTGCATCTATTGAGAGGATCATGTGGTTCTTGTCCTTTCTTTTATTGATGTCATGTATCACATTGATAGTTTTGTGGATATTTAACTAGCCCTGCATCCCAGGTATAAATCCCACTTAGTCATGGTGAGTAATTCCTTTAATGTATTGTTGGATGCAGTTGGCTAGTATCTTGTTCAGGATTTTTGCATCCATGTTCATCAGAGAAATTGGTCTATAGTTCTCCTTTTTAGTGGGATCTTTGTCTGGTTTTGGAATTAAGGTAATGCTGGCTTTATAGACAGAGTTTGGAAGTTTTCCTTCTGTTTCTACTTTTTGGAACAGCTTCAAGAGAATAGGTAACTCTTCTTTAAATGTTTGGTAGAATTCCCCTGTAAAGCCGTCTGGCCCGAGGCTCTTGTTTTTTGGGAGATTTTTGATTACTAATTCTATTTCTTTACTGGTTTTGGGTCTGTTCAAATTTTCCATTTCTTCCTGTTTCAGTTTTGATAGTTTATATGTCTCTAGGTATTTGTCCATTTCTTCCAGATTGCCCATTTTATTGGCATATAATTGCTCATAACATTTTCTTATTGTTTGTATTTCTCCAGTGTTAGTTGTGATCCTCCTCTTTCATTATTTATTTTATTTAGGTCCTTATCTTTTCCTTTTTGATCAAACTGGCTAGGGGTTTATCAGTTTTGTTAATTCTTGCAAAGGATCAACTCCTGGTTTTGTTGATCTGTTCTCCTGTGTGTTTTGTTTGTTTGTTTGGTTTCATTTGGTTTTGATAGCATTGATTTCTGCTCTAATTTTTATTATGTCCCGTCTTCTGCTGTTTGGGGGTTTATTTGCTGTTCTTTTTCCACCTCGTTAAGGTGTAAGGTTAGATTGTGTATCTGAGACCTTTCTTCTTTCTTTAGGAAGACCTGGATTGATATATACTCCCTCTTATGACCACCTTACCTACATCCCAGAGGTTTTGGGTTGTGGTGTTATCATTTTCATTGGCTTCCTTGTATTTCTTAATTTCCTCTTTAACTTCTTGGTTAGCCCATTCATTCTTTAGTAGGATGTTCTTTCATCTCCAAGTATTTATTATCTTTCCAAATTTTTTCTTGTGGTTGATTTTGAGTTTCATAGCGTTGTCTGAAAATATGCACAGTATGATCTTGATCTTTTTGTACTTGATGGATACTTTGTGTTTCAGTATGTGATTTATTCTGGAGAATGTTCCATGTGCACTCCAGAAGAATGTGTATTCCATTGCTTTATGATGAAATGTTCTGAATATATCTGTTAAGTCCATCTGGTCACGGTGTTGTTCAAAACCATTGTTTCCTTGTTGGTTTTCTGTTTAGAGGATCTGTCCATTGCCATAAGTGGGGTGTTAAAGTCCCCTACTACTATATTTTTATTAATGAGTTTTTTTGTGTTTGTGATTAATTGATTTGTATATTTGGGTGTTTCATGTTTGGAGCATAAATGTTTACAACTGTTAGGTCTTCTTGGTGGATAGACTCCTTAGTTATGATATAATGCCCTTCTTCATCTCTTGTTACAGTCTTCATTTTAAAATCTAGATTGTCTGATTTAAGTATGGCTACTCCCGCTTTCTTTTGCCAATCATTAGAATTATAGATGGTTCTCAATCCCTTTATTTTCAATCTGAAGGTGCCTTTAGGTCTAAAGTGGGTCTCTTGTAAACAGAATATAGATGGATCTTGTTTCCTTATCCATTCTGTTACCCTATGTCTTTTGATTGGAGTGTTTAGACCATTGATGTTTAGAGTGAGTACTGAAATATAAGAATTTATTTATATTATGTTTCTTGTGGAGTAGGAGTTTCTGGTAGTGTTCTCAGGCTTTGTTGCTTTTGTTTTTGTTTTTTTTTTTCTCCTGCATCTTTTCTCCCCTCAAAGTCCCCCTTAAAATTTCTTGCAGGGCTGGTTTAGTGGTCATGAACTCCTTTAGTTTTTGTTTGTCTGGGAAACTTTTTAATCTCTCTTTCTATTTTAAATGACAGCCTTGCTGGATAAAGAATTCTTGGCTGCGTATTTTTCTGATTTAATACATTGACTATATTCTGCCCTCCTTTCTGGCCTGCCAAATAGGTCTGCTGCAAACCTGATCTGTCTTCCCTTGTAGGTTATGGACTTTTTTTTCCCTTGCTGATTTCATGATTTTTTCCTTGCCGGAGTATTTTGTGAATTTGACAATGATATGCCCTATTTGATGGTCGGTTTTGTTTAATCTAATGGGGGTCCTCTGTGCTTCCTGGATTTTGATATCTGTATCTTCCCCCAGGTTAGGAAAGTTTTCTGCTATCATTTGCTCACACAAATTTTCTACCCCTTTTTCTCTCTCTTCATCTTCTGGGACCTCTATGATTCTGATGTTACTCCTTTCTTAATGAGTCACTGAGTTATCTATTTTCTTATTTTGTGCTCCTTTGACATAGTCTCCCTCTTTTTTTCTGCCTCATTATTCTCCCTAAGTTTGTCCTTTATATCGCTGATTCACTACTCTGCCTCATCCAACCTTGCTGCCATGGCATCCTTTCGAGATTGCGGCTCGGTTACAAAATTTTGATTTCATCCTGACTAGCTTTTACTTCTTTCATCTCAGAAGAAAGGGAATCTAATCTATTTTCAAACCCAGCTAGTATTCTTTTTATCATGATTCTAAATTCTGGTTCAGACATCTTGCTTCTATCTGTAAGTCCCTGGCTGTCATATCTTCCTATCCTTTCTTTTGGGGTGAATTCCTTCATTTTGTCATTTTGGAGGAAGAAAAGTTGTTATATATTATAATATAGATATTATAATATATATATAATATTATATATAAATATATTACTTTACTAACACCTTTATATTTACTAACTTACTAACTAGTTATAACTAGTTATATTTACTAACTATATTACTAACACCTTTATATTTATATATATATAAATATA
>NW_026057584.1:49637132-49717225 GCF_023721935.1 Panthera uncia | reverse complement strand
TAATGGTTTCTAGATCCTAGATGTCTTCTGGTCTTGTTGAAATAAGCTTAAAACAGAAAAAAGGGAAATATAAGAAAAGAAAAAAAATGAAGAAAAAAGAAATCATTTCAAAATTTGGAAAAATGAATGCGATAAAATAGAATAAAATGAAATGATAAAAGTAAAATATACTTTAAAAAATTTACAAAAAAGTAAAAACAGTAGAAAAAAATCTTTTTAATATAAATGGAAAATAAAAATTTTTTCTCAACAATAAGAAAATAAAAAGAAAAAATAGTTGAATAAAAGGACCAGTGAACAGAATGAAGTATGATTGAAATTACATCTGGTTTCCTGTAGAAGTCAAGTTGTGAAGCACTTTATAGTCCATAGATAAGCAGGTGGAGAGACATGTTTGTCAAGAGCTCTGTTGGCCCACATGGGCGGGAGTTAGTGCAACAACTCTGTTCTCCAATAGATGGTGCTGCTTAGCTTACTGGGGTGGATTGCTGTGATATGTAGGCATGTATGCACATGCCCAGGAGGGATGAAAATGGCATCACTCAGCTGCTCAGTCTCTAGTATCAGAGCTTTGTGCTCTCCACAACTGGCAATCAAACACCCCTCCTCTGTCTCTAGCCTCTGTCCACTCTCCACTTCTACACTGTCTGTGACCAAGCCATCAGGCTGCCAGGCAGCACCTCCCTCCTGAGTTTTATCTCAAATGAAGCTGTGCTTCCCAACCCCTCACTTCTGAGGGACAGTGGCTTTGACCTGCTCAGACCTTCTGGAAGAGGGTCTTGTTGACCAATGGCCAGGTGCCGGCCCACCCCCAGCAACTTTCTGGAGACTGCGCTGCTGTGGATGCTCAGAGACTGTGGCCTGGTGCCAGCCAGCCCCAGAAAAAGTTTGCATGATCTTGTAGGAAAAGCATTTAAGTGTTTATAGAAAAATCACAATACATATCTGGCCCTAGGTTTCACTGTTAACATTCTTGTTCCAACACCGGTGAATGTGGCTGTTCTCTGGAGTTGTGGCTGGGACCTTTGCCTGTGGGGTGGCTGCACAGCCTCTACCAAATGTCCTCCCAGCAGGGGAACCGCCTCTCCACATGTGGCCCATGGACCCCCTTGGACCTCACTCTCTGCTCCCAGGAATTTGCCTTTCTCACCAGAGCACCACCAGGTACCAAGCTGAGGAGTTTCAGGCTCTGAGCTCCCCCTGTTTATAGAATGGAATTTAATTCTTAATGGAATTTAAATCTCTCCTTTCTCCCTTTTTTGTTCAGTCCCTGTGGCTGTTTCCACTTGTCCACCTTCTCTCCAGATGCTTTTGATGGGAGGGGGGAGGGTTGCTTTTCCCAAACTCTCCCCCCATCTCTGTCCTCTCCCTGCAAGCAAAAACAGTTCCCTGCCCTCCACGGCTTCTCTCTCCCCCAGTTTACCTCTCCATGCCATGTACCTGCTGAGTTCTGTGGTTCTGGTTGTGTAGATTGTTGTGTTAATCCTCAAATCAGTTTTCTAGGTGTGCAAGATGTTTAGTGTTGATCTGGCCACATTTCTCAGATGAGAGATGCAAAAAAAAAAAAAAAATCCATGCTGTTCCACCATCTTGGCTCCCTTTATAATCTTATTTAATCCATATGATGACCTTATTCAATAGGTACTAATATTAGTTTCATTTTATGGGTAAGGAATTTGACCCAAGGGATGGTTAACTTCTCTGGGGTCATCAATTTACCATATTTACTCATCTTAGTTCATTTTAAGTATATGACTTTTTTGCCCTTTAAGTTTCTTGATGACAGAAATATAGTAATGTCTTATTTTTCTTTGTACTTCCAATAGTCCTAGCACATTACCTTATGAAAGTTGGAGCTCATTAAATATCTGGAATTAGAAATAACTAGAGAGCTGGAGTAATAAGTAGGCATAATGTTTCTTGAGACAGTCAATGCTTTACCATTTCATCATATTTCACCTACGTAAGATAAACTATTGTCAATATGTTATTCGTAAACATATGAAAAAAAGTTAGTTTTCTGGGCGTGTCAGTTAAAAAAAACTGTGGAATCATTGAATTTTAGAATTACAAGAAACCTTGAAAGTAGAGTCCAACTCTCATTCCATAAATGGAGGATCAAGCTTCAGAGGTGCTGAATGACCTATCCAGAGTCATTCAGAATCATTCCTGAGTACCAAGGCAATGGATTTTTGTGACCATATTGCCCCTCGCTGAACATCTGTTGGAAACTCTGATTGTAGCAACTATTCTCAATTTTCTGAACCTCAGTTAAAGGCTACAGATTTATGTGATGGCACCAAATGTAATACCTCAAGCATTGCTGATATTCTCACTTTGAACTCTGTTTTTAGGCCCTTACCATATTAGTGTAATTGTTCTCAACACATTTGAGAATTTTCTTTGTGGATCATAATCATTTTTTAAGTAAACTGACTTTATAGCCAAGAATTTTCTGATATTCATCTGCATGACAGTGTTTTATCCATTCCAAGAAGCTCTGTTTAATGGATAGCCTCATACACTGTAAGTCCCTTTTTTGCTGCCATGCATTTTGTTCCTGTTTTCTTTTTTGATTCTTCTAACTCCCCACTCTTACCTTTAAACTCCTATTTATGGAATTACTACTTCTCCATACATAAACGTATAGTTCCTGAATGATAGCCCATTATTAAAGGTGCTGGCTTGATTTCAACAAGTATCTGAAAATAATGAGATACTACAGGACAGTTTTTTTTTAATATATAGAAGCCCACCAGAACACGTTTACTTCCTACCATAAAATAAAAGCTACTTATTGTCTAAAGAGTCTTCCCCTACAGTGGTGATCATTCTTACGTATACATGCAACTCTGTTTAATGATCTATGTGCTATATATTTGCGGGTCAGAACTTATGGTAAGGTCTGCACCCCTCAGAAAGGGGTTTTTATGTTGTGGAAACTTCATTAACTCATTATATAATTTTATTGAGAGTCTAGTGTTTGTAGTCCCTCTGATGTAAATATTAAATGGAGATCTTTATATTCTTTTCCAAAAACAGTGATTTAACTAGACCCTTTTCATCTGAATGGATGGTGCTTAGAATCCATACATTTCTAACTTTAGATCCTTGTTCATCTGGTATTATGAAAGAATCCAGGTGAGAAATTTCTCTGAGATGGGTTACCTTACACATCAGTTCATTTTATTCTGAAACCTATTGGCATGATCTTTTATTAAACCTGCTGGAAACTCTGTCAAATATTTGAATAGCATATGAAAATATATTGTGTTTAAATACTCAAAGGCAAAAAAATCACTTAAAAGAAATACTGTATGAATAATTAAAGTAAACTCAGGACCTACCCACAACATTGCAAATTACTGTCTACAAGTCTCCATGGATGGGTAACTCTTTAAAAATAGAAAGCTGTTTTCGATCAAACCCAGATGTTTCTATTTTTAAATTCTTGGCACACTATGTTAGTAGAAGCTTTTCATCTTCCAAAAGAAAAAGGCAGACATTTGCTTTCAGCCTACAGTACTTGGGCTCTGGGGATGTAATTCTGGTTTCATATAGGCAGACATGCTTATTGCTTATGTTTTACTTTAGACAATTGCTATGAGAGAACCAGAGTATAGAGAGAGGTTGGCCTTTTGATTGTTATTTTGAGCTATTGGTATATAGTTGGTGGTTTGCAGCATGGAGTAAAGATGTATAAGGCATTTGTGGGTATTACAAATAAAATGATTCCGTATCTTCCATAACTCAGAATAATTCACCTTTAAGACTTGTAATGTCCGATAAAAACAGAATAGGAAATAAAACTTACCAACTTTAAAAGGCTGATGTTGATTAGTATATGACAGTACTTTAAGAATTGTTGAGGAATTCTTGGTAAATCAGTACTTATAAATGTTACAGATTACAGTAAGCCAATTTAATTTTCTCTGTCACTCAGATTTCTGGTGAGGATATTTAATGATGTGGATAGATTTCTGACTGAGTTAATGCTATGACTTAACAATAATTTCTCTGACTTGTAATATTTGTAAGCACCTTATAAAGAGAAAATAATAGGCTTTCTCATGGATTTTCCACTATAAAAAGCTGTTTTTGTATATTTAAGATTGAAAGCTCTGTACGATAAGACAAATGATACTTGTAGTAATCTCTGGACAATCAGCACACTCTGACAGTCCAGCACAATCAGGACTCTCTTCATCAACTCTGTTGTACATCAGTAAGTTTTTTCGTTTTTTATGATAAATTCAACATAGAATCTTGTTCAGCTGGTTAATTAAAGTCCATCTTGAGTAAAAAAGTCAATTTTAAAATGGTTCAGTTATTAATATTATAATTATTAGTTTTTATATTTTAAAGCTTGTCGTATGATTTTTTTTCCTTCTTAGATTCACAATTCACCACAATGGAAGGAGGGTCATCCAGCTTCCAGTTGCAGAATATAGAAACTAGTTTAAGCAAAGAGTATTTAATATAGGAAAGGATGTGCTTACAAAATTTTTGAAAGGGCTGGAGAGCAGGCTTTAGGGTGAACCTTCAGGAGGAATTCTAATATCAATAACTTAGAGCTAACTCTCCTAGGAAGCCTCTGCTTCTCCAACCAGGAAGCGTCTGTCTGAAGTGCAAAATCCAGAATCTCAGTACCCTAAATGCAATTTGGAAATTGGAAAACCACCAACATCAAGGAAAGTGTCTCAAGTTACTTGAGAGTAACTCCTTTTCCATAGCATCCATGCTCTTTTGTCCCACCCTATGCAGAGCAGGTGCTATCTCTGCTCTTTTGTTGCATTACAGTCTCTGCTCTACATAGCCATTCTCTGATACTGGATGCCACTGCTGTCCCACCTTGCCCTGCTACAGCCTGAACTTAAGTCTCCCCCTTAGCCTTCTCAGGCATGGCAACTCTCTGGCAGTGCCTGTCTTGAGTCATGAGAGTATAGCTAAATGTACACATCTAATGATACAAGGGACCCAGCTTAGTGCTAGCTCACAGTGTTGATTATTAAATGTCTTTGGAGATTTGTTAGTTATTTGCTAAACACAAACATTATTAAAAATTATGTGAAGTTACAATTAAAGAAACAACCAATCTGTTTTCACTGAGCAAAATTGGGAAGAAATTTCATAGCAGCATCTCATTACATAGTATTTCTGCAAATGGATGTGGTAGATGTAAAATAGCATTAAAAGTATAGATAATAGTAAAAGACCGAAAACTAATAATTAGAAATTATTGAGTTTTGAGTACTTTAGCGTGGTCCCAGTAAGCTGACAAGAGTCTGGAGATTGTGTTCCTGTGCTTTCACTAGAAACCTTGTTGTCCTCTCCAAACTCCATCTTTTCCATGCTACTACATAGTTTGTTCCCACAATTTTACTAAAATGCTATGCACATGTGTATATATTAGCTCCTTGATTTTCAAAGAGAGTGGGGAAAGTAATGTGAAATATTTTTTTTTCTAAGGGTACACAAGTTCGACTCCGTCCAAGGGACTTTGTACATAATGGTTTTATGACCATGTGTGTTTTAGGGATTTTACTTGAGTACTTTAAGTACACAAATGATACCTAGGTGAGGCCATTTGATCATTTCTTCACAGAGCAGAATAGGAATTCCAATTTCAAGGCTACCATAACCTCCTAACTGCACTTTCTCCCATGACCCCATGGAAAGAATTCCAGGACATTCACTTGTGATTCCTCCCTTTCTCTAGAGTGCTGTCTTCCCTGGCTGGTGGCCAACTCTGTCTTACTCCTGGCCACCAAAATCTCTGAGTTAGACACATGGTAGTAAGTAAGCCTGTTTGTATCTGATTTCTTTAATACTGATGTAGCAATGTGATGCATGGGTAATGATAGGGTCCCCGCATTCTTAAGCCTTTTCAGTGCAGTCTACGTTTTAATATTCAAATAAAGTGACTAGAGGCTCCATTCTTTGGAGACTAATAGTCTAGGGTTGTTCCCAATGTTTTTGAAGTTTCTCAAAGGAATGTAAATGTTTAGAGAACATTTAAACTCTTGCTCTGAATCACTGCTCTTGGTTTCAACTCATTAGACATCACCCTCTTGTCCCTTGTCTGAAGGCAGAAATGGTCTTCCTACCTCCTCCTACACCAAGGGTGGACAAAGATTCCTTTTTTGTCCTTCCCTAAGGCGCCAATAAGGTGATTGTAAGAGACTTGCTGTAATTTGGGGTAATGTAGAGTCATCACAACTCTGAAAAAGACAGTTTTACTCAGTTTAGACAACCCTAGTGCCATTCATTGGCATTCCAGTGTGCCTTTTTCCTTTGGCTTCTATTTTTTTTTTTTTTTATATTATCTCCTTTTTCTCCCAAAACCCAGGACCCCAATCTCCTTTTCTCTGTCTTCCATGCCTTCCCTTGTTAAGGGAACCAACACTTGGAAAATCAAACAAATCATGAAACCGTTCACTTAAAACACCCTTTTATAGTATTAGAGTGATTTGGCACTGTTTCTGCTTTACTCTCCCTTTTCAACGCTAAGCATATTTAAGTGTGTGTGTATGTATGTGTGTACCCACGTCTGGGAATGTGTATGAATTGAGAAAGAGAGCCTGTGTGCTTAGTTCTTATCCTTGTATTACCAGAGATCCTTTAATATATATTAATCAAAACAGCAGTCCGCTTCCCACTCACCCAAACTGTATGAAATGTGTCAAAGACTGTATGTAGCTTTTAAAAACACTTTTTCTTTTAGATTAGGTATATGCAAGCCTGGTTCGGATTCACTTTATAACCACCAAGAAACTTGTGCCTGGAAATAAGAGATATTTTAAGCATTCAGACATGACCTTGCTTCTTATGTGGTTCATTCTGCATTTGCTAAAATCCTAAAGTATCTTTGTTAGTGGAGGCTTTTGTTACCTTAGTGAATAGTACCACATGGTAGTGAACACTGGGAAAGTCTAAAATATCTGCCCCGTTAGCTGCCAAACTATTTAAAAACAGACAGTGTGGCAGTAAATTTTTTCAATCACTTCTTAATTAGCTCTGTGCTTTGGATAAGGTCATGAGACACCAAGGATATCAAATATTTTTGTCTCCTCTCAGATTTCTTTGAGGGACAGATGCATCTCAAGCATGGGTGGAAAGATTGAATATAAGGAAATATGATTTTAAAAAGTCAGATGTGGCTAAGGGTCACCTTTAGAGAAAGACTAATTACATTATAATAAAACTTCAGGAAGTACAATCTATTCTTAATTTTAATTCACACCCCCACAGATTTCTTTCACAGTGAACAGTGTCTCAAGAATCTCCTTTATGTAGGAGAAAAAAAAAGCATAATTTTACATTCTTCATGTCCTTACCACACTTAACTGGTTTGTAAAATCGTGGTCTTTAAAACTTCCTAACCAATATCTAGGAATATTAAATAACCCTAATTTGAGGTTAATGAATTTATTTCATGAGATAGTTTCATTTAATGAGCACTTAGTGATTTCTCAACATTCACATGTTATAGTCTAAAGATTATCATATGAATTTAAAAATTGGAGTGCATTTTTTGCATGAAAATAATGTGATAGAAATCTGTCCACAAAAGACAATTTAATGATATAATTGATATACTGTATATTTACAGTGATAAATAGAATGATGATCTGGTACTTTAATTACAAAGATAATAAGACTAAATCAAATATTGATGTATATTCATTGTGAATATTGGTATATGAAATTTGGTTAATGGCAAATAAGGCAGTTGCACTCTGAAGGGATTTGGGTACCATTAAGCACACAGGTGACTGATGGAATTGATGATGAATTTTAATCAAATGTACTTTCATCTTGGTTTAGGTGTGTATACCAAGCACTACTTTAGTTACCTTGTTTGGTGGTTTGTTTTTTCTTTATGGGGTAGGTTCTTTATGGGGTAGGTGGTGTTCCTCATGGTAAGACTGGATGAATGTTTTTGTGATCAGAAAGAACTAGGGTAGAAAAGCAAGGAGGATGCATTATACATATGGTGCCTGTAAATTAGAAAGTTAACACATGTGACTGAATTAAATTTTGACATCTAGGAGACAAAATATCCTATGTACTGATATGAGAGAGAATGTGATGGTGAATGATAGGTTCAGATTTTGGTCAGTAGGTGACTCCATCAGTTCCAACGTCGTTTGGTAGCTACCTGATGGGTGAAGGAATGAGTTTTAGGTCAAATAGATGCCTGAGACAAAAACTCACTGGGTTACTTTGGCTCTTTTATCTTCTTAATCCCCCAGTATACACAATTACAAAATGCTTTCTGTTTTGCCTCCAGAACAGTTTTTGAAATTTGTCCCTTTCACACTTCTAACACCAGTACTCTAGATATTTATCAAGCTCTATTTCAATAGTATTTCAGTTAATTTATCAGGACTCCACTTCCTTCCTACATTCATACATTCTTTATGTTACTGGATTGACCAAGTTCTTCTTGTAAAATACATGCCCCTTCCCTGATAAGCAGAGTAGTTTACTTCACACTTTAGAGTTAGTCAATGCCATGTATGGTCTCCAGGCCTAATTGTGGGCTGTGGCCTATTCAAGATGTTTAGCAACTGTCCAATTATTTACGAAGCACATATGAATTGACAGCATAATAGATTATTTTCACCTGTTTGCCCCTACATAAAATTGATTTCACACAGTTCTCATTATGGTGGACTTGAATTTATTAGCAATTATACATGAAGCTAAATAGAGTTAACAAATATCAGGCTTTAAGAATCATCAAACATTATATCATGTGACTTTGGTACTATGAACTATTAACTACAGAAAAGGTACATGAGAATATACTGTTATGTATTTAGAAAGTCTTTGATTTAGTTCCTTACCAAAATGAATTGTCTTAACACACTATTAATAGAAAATATGGGAAGACAGAGACTTCTACCATATGAATCAGTGCTGGAAAATAAAAACAACAAAGTTTGATGCCTCTTCCTTAAATTATTTTCTTTCCAGAGGGAAACAGTGACATCTTTAGCATGGTATTTGGAATTCTTCCTATTCTGATCTCTGACATTTCCATTCTCACTTCATGCCATTTCCTGTATATACTCTATCTACTCTGGCATAGAATAAATATATGGAGGTGTTTACTCCATATGTGGCCACAGCCACAATAGCTGATTATTTAGGCAAAATCCAGTCTCCTTCAAAGGCCACCTCAGCTTCCTCCACAGTGTCTCTGGCAACCAGTGGCTGATCCCTGTGCTCCCAAAGCACTGCACTCCTATTTTTTTTTTGTAGTAGTCATCATGTTTAGTTTAGGAAATGCCTCCACACCTAATGTAAGGAGAGTGCTGTGTTCTAGGCATCCCAACTAAACAGAGCACTTGGCCAGTAGGAAGCATAGACCATGTTTAATTGCTTTGCATAGGAGGCACATTATATGCCAACTACGTTTTGCTCCTATAATGCGTATCAGAATCATCAGCAGAGCTTTGTGAACATACAAGTACTTGGGCTCCAGACAAGACTTGCTGAGTCACTATCCCACAGGAGTGGGTCTAGGTTTGTGCATTTGGAGCAGAAGCTCCACAGATTATTCTAATGTGGAAACAATTAGAAAACAATTACGTCAGTACATACAAGAACTACCAGGGCAAGTTTGTAGAACAGGCACTGTGTACTAAACTTTGAAGTTTGGGGGAAAGATACCAAGTCAAATAAAACACCCAAAAGTGTGGATATGAATGTCAAGGGGACAGTAAGGTGAACGGCATTTTGAATAGAATGTTTATGTGAGAATGTTTGCTAACTGCGTAAACACAGAAGGCCCAGATCATGAGGGACTTAGAAAATTTGTGCAATCTTGAGTAGGTGAGCAGAGGCTGACAATCTTAGAGATGGGTATACCACTGAATCTTGTCATAGCAGCATGATCAGGATGAGGGCAGCTTGTTTATGAAAAATAATGAGAAATATATCATTCTTAAGAAAATATTTATTTGAAGCTCTCAGAAATTTATAAAATCACAGAATTTTAGAGCTAAAAACATTTATCCTTTGGCTTTAAGTAGAATTCCACAGAAAGCTATTTCCCCATTGAAAAAAGAAATGGTTCCATGGTTAAATAAATTTGGGATATTGGAACAAGTGGTCTATTTCTTTTTCAAAATTTGTTAAGTAAATGCATTTTTTAACTAGCATTTCTGAAAGCCTGCAATATAGTGATTTATATTATAAATATCTAAGAGGGAAATATAGTAAGCAGGATTTCCCAAGCCCTTTGTTATGAACATCTTGTCAGTATGTCAATGGACACTTAAAGTTTTTCAGTGAAATTCAGGAGGCACACTATGGCATGCATACTGGCTTAAGGAAATGACCTTTGGAATTAGGTAGCTTGAGTTCAAAACTTAACTTCATGCTTTGAACTGATTTAAATCCACCTCATTCCCAATTAGTAGGTTATTTTGGTGAAGAGTATAGGTTTTGCCCTATCCCCGTGCCCTTCTCCCATATGCAAGATGTCCTAAGTTACAATGAGAGGAAGGTTGAGACTGGATTCTTCCATAGATATAAACATTTCTTGGTACACAATCAAACATGGGTCATAAAATCTATATTATGTGTTACTTTGTTGGAAAGGTCTGTTTTGTTTTGTTTTTTTCCCTAGGCATCTCATCCAGGCTTTGCATGAAACAGTTACTTCAAAACAGATGCGACAGTCTTCTAGGCAGTCAGGATTCAGCTCAACTTCTAATCAGAATCAAGCTGCAGTATCCTGCTGAAATGGGTGAGGGTAGGATCCAATCGTGTTCTAGGCCCAGCATGCCCCTGTAGGAAGCAGGCACTGAGGTAGGGTTAGGTGTGCAGAAGTTTTATTTGGAAGTCACTCATATGAAAGGAAAGAGGGACAAGTAGGATTGGACAGTGGAAGGCAAATCTGACACAGCTTGCTGCTGTCAGTCAAGCACTCTCTTTGATGTTGTTCAGAGAGTCCTCAATCCTGAGTCAGCTCCAAGATTGCACCAAGGTGTCTAGACTGCTATCATAGATTAATAAATCCTCCTCTTGCAAAGGAAGGTGTATATGTGAATATTTCTAGCCAGTCCACATATCTGTTTCAATGTTGATTTTACCAATGAAAATCTTCTTAGTCACCACTTAACACTAATTAGCAAGATCTGTGGTGGTGCTGGTTAGAGATGAAAATAGTCCCAAGTTGTGGAAATAGGCTGAGACCATGTGATCCTGGTGAGAGTCCTTTAAACTACCCATGAGTATGCATTCTAATGAAAGTACTTCAAATATTAAACTACTTCTAAGGTATAGACTAGAAGCTAACATACACAATGCTGTCTATGGCATATATTTTTTAAGTAAATCAGAGGTAATGTGACATCTCCCCACTTACTAGTCTGTACTTGGGCAGTGTACTTGGGCAGGTACTTAACCTCTTCGAGGCTCTGCTTCCTCCTTTTAAAGATAAGGATAATGATAATTGATAGTTCTTTATCAGATTGTAGGGTTAGTGCTTAACAAAGGGCAAGATGGATAATGACCCTTGATAAACATCATCTGTTATTGATTGATCGCTGGTAAGGAACATGTAACTAGGGCTGAAATAAATGATCAAAGCTACCTGGCTTGTTGGTGAAGACAACTTGGCTTGTTGGTGAAGCTTGGTGAAAGAACAAGGGAGAATACAAGCTGTGGACATTGGTTGGTCTGAATCATGTTTATTTGAAACACATATATTTACAGGAGTATTACAGGAGGTTTCTTAATTGGGCTTATTTAGTATCAGTTAATTTATTTCCACCTGAATAAGATCTGTATTGTGAGATTGGACATTTTTATTGAGGAATAGAAAGGGCAAAAATATTCTTGGACTATTAGATTCTAATGCAAAGATTTTGAACGTCCACATGGCAACAAATGCATAGATAATAAGCTATCGGGAGGTGGGAAAGGAGTTAGAAAAGGATATAGAAAGATATTGAAGAAAACATAGCTTCCAAGATTAGCTCAGAACTTGCACGCTATGCTACATGCTGCTGATCATCATCCTTCAGCCAACTTTTGTAATACTACTCTTTTTATAATTTCTGTGAAATATGTATCATTACAAGAAAGTCCATTTAACCTGGCTCTTTGTAGAATAAATTACTCTTTTGAATCTAGATTGAAACATTTTTGAGACTTCTAAACTCAAGGATTCATTTATTAATAAATAGCAGAATGCATTGAATTAATGTACTGTTTTAAGATAGCAATGGGTTATTGATTTCTGCAGATATTATGTATATTATCTAGGATCAATATATTTCATTACCATACTGGTATATCTTGTGTCTGGAATTGTATTTTGAAAACGATCTTATTCTAGAGCTGACAAAAATCTATTAGTGACTATCAAATTATAGAAAAACTTTATCTGTATTTATACATTATTTTCTTAAGTCACATTATCAGCATGGCTTTGATTATCTGTCTTCATGGACTTGTTCCCTACTCTCACAACCCACTTTCCATATTTTGCATTATTTCAGGATAATATCTCAATTGTAGTAACCTTAATATTTCCTAACGTAGCTCTTCATAGAGTATTATTGTCATCATTTGATTACTTATTTCATACCTTGTTTAAATAGTTTTGATTGTATCATAATAACTTTGATTTTAGATTCCCATTATAATTAGATTTTGACAATCTGTGCTATATCCATTCTAAAGCATTTCATTTGTCTGATCGTCTTAGATTTATTTTGATTATACTTGAAACACACTTGGTTTCTAATCATAAGAATAATAGTTAATGTAAGTAATGCTTTTTTTCAAGTAGAGAATTAGTATTTTGATATTTAACAGTTTGAGGGAAAACTTTTGTTGGCAAACATTGTTTCCTTAGATGTCAGAAAAATAAGATAATAAAGAGTTGATGCTACTAGTATTTACATGTTATAGGTAGAATGTATACCTTTAGGTAAATGCATGCAGTACATCTCTATGGCATTTCTATTTAAATTCATTTAACTGTCTCTCACTTAAAAATTTCATTTATTTCTGAATTATCCTGCTACTAAAGTGAAAAGCCATGAAATGAAGAAAAATTTTTTTCATTAATTTTAATGGAAAAAATATGCATTTTATCCCAACCTGAGGTATCAGTAAAATTTTCACAGCTAGAAAAATATATCAACTGAAAAATAAAAACAAGTTTACATAAGAAAAATAAGAACTAATTTATAAGTAAATAGCCCACTGAGAAAATTTAATGAAAGTTTATTTTTTTACTTTATATTTCAATAGTTATTTAGCAAATCTTAAACCATTTTGTGGTCGTGGATATCTTGCACTTTAACATTTACTTATAAAAAGAGAGGATAGGAAACCACCTTCAGAACAACCTGGGTACAAAATAGGAGACTATGTTGAAATACATGGAAATACTGAGTGACGCATGCACAATTTCAATGGGAGTGTCCTAGAAGATGACTTGGAAAACATTTATGAAACGTGTTTTCATTCAAACATGAGGCACGATGCAAAAATGTCCCATTTGATATTCTCCAACCAAACACTTGTGATAGGCTAATTGGTTTTGGTCTTTGACTGTAACTATAATTTTAAATACTATACGCCCTCTTTTATGTGTTTATTTAATGGGTTTTTAATATAAATATATCTAAGACAAGAAAAATTAATGTGAAAAAAGTCTTTTAACATGTAAAGTAGTTCTATTATATATTTTTATACTCCAACATGAAACACTCTTATCTATTTAAAACACCTTTCATTCATTTGGAATAAGTACTATTCCTGGGCTTTGGAGAACTTTAAATACTTGCTGAGAGTAATTTGTCTGTGAATTGATGAAATGAAAGTCATGCAGTTTTAACAATAATTCAGGGCCAAACCCATGTGAAAGAGCTCTCGGCAGGGTGAAGCCTCTTCATTCTCCATTTTTGGACTCATCTTGGATTAGTATGATCTTCCCTAGTTTGTGGTAATTGCTCTCATTAGTAAGTTAGGAGTAAATTTCAAGTTAAATAGCTCAGCACCATTCAGTGCCCATCAAATAACCATTCAAGAGAATAAAGCAGGAAGGGGAATTCATGGCCACAGCAATTTCAGATCTAAAGAAACAAAAGAATTTAACAGGTTTTACCTATTTCATAAAATTCTTATCCAGTGTTACCTTTGAAAACTTCTGATTTAAGATCTCTCCTTTATTGTTGTTGGAAATATCTTCCACTTAACATGCTTTCTTTTTATCTCCATTAAGACACACTTAGAGATTTTCCTAGGGGTGATCGGAGAGTTGAACAGTTTTTAAAAGTTAAACTTTCATTGTCATTTACGTTATCAGTGTAAGTTTATGTTGGTGAGCATGAACGTGTCCTAGCTATTCTAACCATGGTCTGAGTACCAACAGCATTACCACTGCCTGGGAGCTTGCTAGAAATACAGAATCTTAGTCTTCACTACAAACCTACTGAAACAGAGTTGGCATTTTAGCAAGATACTCAGAAAGAAACACTGTCTCAGTTACACACCAAGTTTGTTCCAACAGGAAATAAACATTTAGAATGAGTCAGTTAGAAAGGGTACTTGGGATACAAAAAAAATTGTGCAGAATTTAAGGGAATGTTAGTTTGACCAAGCTGGGTCAATTTGATGCCAAAGTATCATTCAGTGTGGTGAAAAGCAAAGCAATAGAAAACAAACAAAAACTTATAAAAACATATGAAGCACGTTTCTTTATGTCATATGATAACATAATCACACGTATGAACTGAGGAGGGGAAAGGAGTCAAGAAATGCTGAAGAAATAACATAGTTTTTTTTTTAAATATATATTAGCCAAAATGAGATGCTGGCCCTATATATTCTTCTTATTTCTGTGACATTTATTTTCAGGATTTATACAAATTACGTGACAAATAAATCAAATCCCATGAACTTATAGTTTATTACTGAAAGAGTAAAATGGGATATCCCTTCCCAAATTCTTTTAACTTCAAACCACTTTTAACTTCTCTGATTATGTCAGGAACGCAGTTTTGATTAAGTGACAGTGTGTAAATCTGATTTTATAGGTTATTGCTTCTGAGAATTTCCAAATAAGAAGGCTTATTACACTGTTCTAACCAGGAAGGGGTGTCCTAGCTCACAGGAAAGCTGGGGGAGAAGGAAGGCCAAGACACTATTCTGATAAGTTAGGGCAAACAGGCAATGTTCAAAACAATACAGAATCCACACATTCTGGGTCTTTCTATACACTGATATCTGTCAAATCTATGTGCTTCATTTTTTTAAGAAGTTTCAGATATTGATATAGCTAGAACATGTAGTCTCATTTCCCACTTAATTTATAATTGTATAATCATGCAATGCATATACACCTTTACTGTAATAGTTATTTTATATTCAATTATAATTACAAAATCCTTGATTTATCTTAGTGATAATTCAGTTTTCCAATAAATGAATTGCAATTAATTTTGTTTATATCTAGAATCAGTTCTAATGCCTGGAATTTGTTGTTTTGGCAACATTAAAAAAAGTCAAATTTGACCTTTTTCATATATTTGCTTTGAACTATTGGTATCTTATTTTACAATAACTTTTTACAATAGCTCTTAAGGTTTATTCTCATTTACAGTCTGAGTCTATATTAAATTCTGTTAGGTCTGTAATAAAGACATAGAAGCTTACATTGACTTAATATATCTCTCTTCCATATGTTCAAATAAGTACAGTGAATACTGAAGCAAAGGCATATAAATGTGAATTTGGTATTTATTTACAAATCTAGAGACAAGGTGTAACATACATAGTTTATGACTCTTGAACTTGTTTTATGATGGTTATTTGATCTAAATTTTGATCAGCTAAACAAAAGTCTCTTATACAATGGCACCACTAGTTAATATTAAATATAAGTTGTATAGTCACCTTGTTACAACATAGGGTGGACAAGACTAAAGAGGAAACGAAAGTAAGTGAAGTTAGTTCACTGTGACAAGATCGACTGCTTAAACCCTAAATCCTATATCCATTTTTGCTGGTGTAGTCCTGTGACTAAAGTGTCACCTATGGATGTGAGAGATGTAGCCAACTTCTGGTTCAACTAATTAAGATGCCTACCTGGGACTTGCTGTTTGAAAATGACAGCAATTGGGAAAATGTTGGAAGCGGCATATTAAGCATAGAATTGTTCTGCTAGCCTGGGTTCTAGGAGGAGTTTGCCAGTCTGGGCCCATATATTTACCCTGGACTATCTATTATGTGAGGAAGAAAAGTACATGTATATATTTCTTTGACCAGTGTGTATTTCAGTGTCTTGGTGACAGTAGCATAGCCCTCAGTCTAAGTAATGCACTATGCAGTTTTTCTGGTGATCATAGGATGACCATACAGTTGTCCAGACTGGGAACTTTTGAAGATAAAAGGGTATTCGATTAATAATGAATGTAAGAAAAGTTGGAGGATTAAGACTCCAGGGACAGTGCATCAGTCCCAATCCCTGCTCTGGTTGTAAAGTCATTTTTCTTTCTGTATAATGGCAATCTTATCATGTCGCTCATCTGAGCATGTTAAAAGGTTCCCTCACAGATTAAAGCCTTTCCCCATCTAGTTTATAATAGGTACTATTATTTTATGAATTCAACATTTCAGATAATGGACACATTTTTCCTCCCTAAAATATTTGAGGAGTAAAATAAATGGCTGAGAAAAATTGTCACCCCAGGGTCCCTCCTTCACAGAGAACCCACATTGTACTGCCTCTGCTCCCAGCAACCATTGGGTTTCCTATTGTCTTACCCCAGAGTTAGTGTAGGTCTGCTCCCAGGAGCTCCCTAATTAGCCTCTCTGTGTTTGGAGTCATTGTATATATAATGAGACTAAGACTATTCAATTCCCATTATGATTGTGAAGATTAAAAGAACACAGGCACATAAGACATTGATCACAGTGCCTTGTCGGTGAAAACAGTCAATGTGCAGTGATGATAAACAAATAAAAGTTGGTCCTGAAGGACCTAAAACTAGACACATCCAGAGCAGAATTCATAATCACTTTGAAAACCATACATCTTCCTTTGGTATCTTTTTTTGTGTTAATAATATCGCTAGGTATTCTGATGCCCACACTTGAGTATCTTCAGCTTTGCTTCCTTCCTTCCTTCCTTCCTTCCTTCCTTCCTTCCTTCCTTCCTTCCTTCTTCCCTCCCTCCTTCCCTCCCTCCCTCCTTCCCTCCCTCCCTCCCTCATGTTTGTTTTTGAGAGAGAGAGTGTGTGAGCAAGGGAGGGGCAGAGAGAGGGAGACACAGAACCTGAAGAAGGCTCTGGGCTCTGAGCTGTCAGCACAGAGCCCAATGCAGGGCGCGAACTCACCAATGGTGAGATCATGACCTGAGCCGAAGTTGGAAGTTAAGCGTGCCCACTGCAGGTGGCCCCTCCAGCTTCTCTTTCATTACTCAGTTCCAGTTGGTCACCAAATCCTGTTATTTCTGTCTATTAGATCCTGTCCTCCTCTCTCTCTTCACCGCTGCTGTAGTTGTTCCAGGCCCCTGTGGGACTGGATAAATAAGTCTGAGAAGGACAAATACTATTTGATCTCACTTATATTCCAACTGTAAAAACACTGAATTCAGAGAAATAAAGGAATGGTGGTTGCCAGGATTTAGAGGTAGAGGAAATGGGGAAGCATTGATAAAACAGTACAAACTTTCAGTTATCAGATGACTTCAGTTCTGCGATCTAATGTTCTGTATAGTAACCATAGTTGACAATACTGTATCGTGTAGTCAACATGTGCTATGAGAGTAGAGCTTTAATATTCTTACCATAACAAGAATAACAACAAAGTGGTAATTGGGTGAGGCATGAAGGATGGGTTGACTAGCCTTACTATGCTAAGCTTTTCACAATATATACTTGTATCAAATTATCACATTTCACATCTTAGGCTTATAGGTCAAGGAAATATTTTGGATCTCTTTTTCCTTTCCTTCAACCTATCATTTCTAGGAACAGAGAACTTCTATACACAGGGCTCCATCATTTCCTGAGTTCCTTATTGAAAGGGTTGTATTCAAAACCCCTTCCCCAGCCAAGCTTACAGACAAAACTCACAGGTGTCTGTACTTGCCCCTCTTTATTTTTCTAGGTCATGGTGCTCCCATATTCTCAGAAAATAGACCACCAGTACACAACATGTTCTTCTGTAGCTGGACCACAATCCACATCCCGTATGAACCCTGGACACAGCCCCTTGGGAAATCTGTTGCCTCCTGCTCTACCTGGCCAAGAATTGCCCCCTCTCCACACTGCTGCCACCATGGGCGCAGATGCAACCCTCTCACATCCTTAAAACCCCTTAAAAGGCCCAACCTAATAGAAACTCGGGGCTGACATTTCTCTTGATGTCTGGCCCCTATCCTCCCTCAGAGAATGAGTAAACTCTGTCTTGCTTGTTCCTTCATTCTGTGCCAATCTTTGTCACCTGTGTCACCAGTCACCCTAACCCTTATTTTCACCAAAATGTAACCATGAGGCCATAAAGGATGTAACCTAGGTTATGTATCTTAGGGGTTTATTGTATAGCAGAGTGCCTTTGGAAAAATCAGAAGACCCTCATAGCCATAGTGCTACTGACTTGACATACCATTGTAGCCTGATGCTTGATCGAAGGTTGATGCTTTTGGTATTTCTTTACCTGATATCAGAGGTAGGGAAAGTTTGAGATATGTCAGTCTATAAATTCTGATTCTCTTAATTAGAAAATATATACTCTGGGGGACCTTTCTGTCCTTTATGCTTCACTAGAAAACGTCTCAAACATAGTTTAATACACTCATGTTTTGTCTGCACTAATTATCTTTCACAAAACAGTCTGAAGTATGAATATACAATCTTTGGTTAGCAGTGACCACTTAGTGTTCTCATGTAAAATATTTCACAATTTCAAATAAGATTTTTTAAAAAAGTACTGTAGGGTATTAATTGAGGAGAGTACATTTATTTTGATAATTTTATCATAAGGTGAACTGGATTATATTATAGCCTCCCAGAAAGATATGTGCAAGTCTGAATTCCTGGAACCTGTGAATATTACCTGTTTAGAAAAAAGATGTTGCAGATGTAATTAAAGGATTTTAAGATAACCAGATAATCCTGGATTATGCAGGTGGATTCTAAATCCAGTGACAGGCATCCTTATAAGAAGACATAGACCCTCAGAGGAGGTGACATGAAGGGCCCTCTTACAAGCTCACATGTTGTTGGCAAAATTAATTTTTTTGCTCCTGTAGTACTGAAGTAGTTGTTTTCTTGCTAGCTGTGGTTTGGGAACAGTTCTTGACTCCTAAAAAACCTTGCTTAATGGCCCCCTTTATGTTTAAAGTCAATGGTATGAATCCTTCTCATGCTTTGAATATCTCTGAATTCCTTTTCTGCAACTAGCTGAAGAAAAAGATTTTCTTTTAAAGGATTTATGTGATAATCACCCAAACAATCTCCTTATGTTAATATCAACTGATTTGGGATTTTAATTATATCTGCAAAATCCCTTCATAGTACTACTTTAGATAAGTGTTAGATTGCTTAACTGGAAAAGCCACGCATACCCCAGGACCTAAGAATCTTATGGGGACTCTGTCAAAATTCTGCCCACTATAGTGCTTTGCTTCAAACAATATTAAAAAAATAGACAAAATGTATAAAACAATGGTTTTCATGTCATGGGATGTCAGGCAATGATAGATAGTAGTTGCCAAGAGATGGGGAAAAAAGGAGGAGGTAAATTCTACCAGTGCCTACATGGAGAGGGTTTCCAAGCTACCACACAGGGAGAAGAAATCCAGTAAGAGCCCAGCAGTTTCTCTAAACTAAGGAGATAGAACTAAACCCCTGTTAGGCCAAGGGCAGAGTTCTGGAGAAGAGAGAGGGAAATAATGAGAACTCTAGAAATCTCAAAGGGTTTCCTTCATGTCTTCAGTTGAACATTGATCTGCATATGCATGTGGGGAGTTAGTATGGTTGGAGAGAAAACCACTCAGAGGACTGAGCAGATTGAAGGAATGGTCTCTAGGACAAGACTGGAAATTATTCTTCTTCCTTCCAGATACAGTGAGAAATGTCATAATTGATGGGCTACTCAGAATATTCTGAAGTGCATTGTCTCAATAGTAGGTTAATATTAGCTCTAGACTAAATTCTGTTCTCATCTCAATGTAATAAAGCTTAAAAGTGTGTAAGGATCAAACTGTTCCAAGCAAATAACTGCAGTCCGGGGTAAAAAAAAAAAAAATAAAGAATATTTGAGTCTAAAAATATATAGTACCCAACAAGGTAAAATTTCGTAATCCAATAAAAATTTGCAAGCATGGAAGGAAATAGGAGAAAAGGACTTATGACAAAATCAATCAATACAAACATGGCCTAGAAATGGTACAGATGACACAATTAGTAGATGACATGATGAAAACAGTTATTTAGCTGTATGCCCTATGTTCAAGAATGTAGATAAAGGTTATGGAGAGACATGGAAGATTAAAAAAAAAAAAGACCAAAATTGAATTTCCAGGGATAAAACTGACAATGTCTAAGATGAAAAATACACTGAATGGGATTAATAATAGGGCATACTGCAGAAGAAAAGATGAGTGAATTTGTAGATATAGCAATAGAAACTATCCAAAAAATGAAAAAAACAAAACAAAACAGAATAAGACTGGAAAAAAAAATGAACAGCACATCAATGAGCATGGGACACAATTTCATTTCTATATATTAACAACACATAAGAAGAAATTGAAATGTTTAAAAATGCCATTTTACCATAGCATAATGAACAAAAAATGCTTAGGGAGAATTTTTTTAAACATGTATAATAGCTGTACAATGAATAGTTCAAAATATTGCTGAGAGAAATCAAAGGTCTAAATAACAGAGATCTGAACTCAAATACCTCATATTGCTAAGGTGTCAATTATCCCCATAAATTGGTGTGTATATATATTTTCAACATAATCCCAATTCAAATCCTATGAAAGCTTTTCAGATTGACAAATTGTTTCTTGAAATATCTAAGGTAGCAAACTTTGACAAAAAGAAATTTGAAGGGTTTACACTACCTGATTTCAAGACTTATTTAAAGCTACAGTAATCAAGATAGTGTGCTATTTGTCTAAGGGTAGACAAATAGATCAATCAAACAGAAGAGAGAGCAGAGAATTAGAACTATACCTTGAATTTTGACAAAGAAGCCAAGGTAATTAATGGATAAAGGATAGTCCTTTTAGTAACTTGTGTCAAAACAATTGCATATCTATATGCAGAAACATGAACTTCAGTATTTCTTACCATATATGCTATTAACTCAAATCATTTATGCACCTAAGTGTAAACCCTAAAACTACAGACCTTTTGGAAGAAAACCTACGAGAAACCTTTATAATCTTGAGTTAAGCTAGTATTTCTTAGATATAACACTAAAGTATTTATTCATGAAAGAGCAAAGGATAAATTAAGCTTCCTTATTAATTAAAATTTTCACTCTTTGAAAGGCATTTATAAAGAATGAAAAGACAGGCCACAGACTACTTATCAAATTCTGATAGAGAACTTTTACTCAAACATACAAAATAACTATTAACATGCTCATAATGAATTCAATAAAAAAGTGGGCAAAATATTTGACCTAATATTTTATCAGAGATGATATATGAAATATGTAGTAGGCGGAATAATGGCTTCCCAAAGATATTTATGTCATAATCCCCAGAACATATGAATAGGCTAACTTTTGGCAGAGGGGAATTAAGGTGGCAGATGTAATTAAGGTTGCTAGGCATTTGAAGTTAAAATAGGGAGATTAGCTGATATAATTGGAGTCCTTTAAGGACTGTGTATCAGAGGCTGAAGAGTCTGGGTCAGAAATATGCAACGTAAGAAAGATTCATTACTGGCCATTACCAGCTTTGAAGATGCAGGAAGGGGCCATGAGCTATGGCATATGTGGGCAGTCTCTAAATGTTGAAAAAGTCAAGAAAAGAGATTTACTCTTTAGAGCCTCCAGAAAGGAATACAGCTTGGCCAGTGCCTTGATTTTAGGCCTGTCAGACCCATTTCAGCCTTCAGACCTCCTATAATAAATTTGTGTTGTTTAAAGCCACTAAATAATTTGTGCTAGTTTCCTATTGCTTCTGGAACAAATTAATACAGACAGTAAATAAGTACATGGGTAGTTGTTCAACATCATTAGCATTAGGCAAAAGCAAACTAAAACCGCAATGAAATACCATTGTACTAAATATTAGAATGGCTAAAATTAAAAATACTGGTCATACTGGGTTTTGGTGAGGATGTGGAGGAACTGAAACTCTCAGACACTGCTGTTGGAGATGCATGATGGACAGCCACTAGGAAAACACTTTGGCAGTTTTTTAACGGTTTAATGATCTGTCTACCATATGCTCTATCTATTCAACTCCTGGGTATTTAAGTGAAATAACAGCATTTTATATATCTTTTAAGTTTTTAAATTTATTTTGAGAGAGAGGGAGGGAGGGAATCCCAAGCAGCTTTGTACTAGCAGTGTGGAGCCCACTGTGGGGCTTGAACTTATGAAACGTGAGATCATGACCTGAGTTGAAACCAAGAGTCAGACACTTAGCCAACTGAGCCACGTAGGTGCCCTGAAATGACATTTCTATACAAATGTTTGTACGCAAATGCTTATGTAGTTTTTTTTTTTTTTTTCACATCCAGAACTGGAAACATTCTAATTGTCCATCCACTGGTGAATGTTCATGCAAAATGTGGAATATTTCTACAGTGAACTTACTCAGCAATAAAAAGAAATGAGCTATTAATACATGGTATACATAGATTAACCACTAAAATTTTAAGATACTGTATGATTCCATTTATATTAAGTTCTAGGTCAATGGCTCTAGAATGATAAAACAGATCAGTAGTTGCCTGAAGACAAGAGCAGGGCTTGGCACTGTAAGAGAAGGAGGATTACCAAGGGGACCAAGGAGCATTGGGGATGTTATGAATGTTTGTGAACTTGACTGTGGTGATGGCCCCATGGTGTGTGCATATGTTGGCTCTTGGCCCTACACTTCCATTATGTGCAGTTTATTATACCTCATAAATATTGTTAACAAATTTAAAAATGGGAATTCTGCCACTGCTTTTGTATTAGTTGAGGCACAAAGGATTAAGACTTAGGAAGTTAACTTACCCCACGTTTACAAGAGAGGTATCAGACCATTTATACCAAATTGTTTTAGCTGTGACCTAAACCTGTCTGGAAACTTTACATTAGTCACTTTGAGAGTGTATAGAGGAGGCTTTGAGGACTGATCATGAGAAATTGATGAGTGAGGGATTCTTTAGAATGAGAGAGCTGTTAGCTCTGCTAGTATTTTTGTTTGTTTGTTTCCTATCCCATATGGTGGGGAAATACTTCAAGGTTACCGTAAACTAGTGAGCAAGTAAGGACTTTTAGAAAACCCCTTAAAGACCTGGCCTAAGAGCTCTGGAAGTGGGGGCAGGCAGAGACAAGTGCCTGATTTGTTTATCACAAAAGGCTGAAGCTGAGAGTCCAGCCAGTTGCCTGACAGCAGAGCAAGGGAGGAAGGCCGCAGTGAATGTGAGCTGAGTACCAAAAATACCAGGGAGGTACCTATTTTGTTTTGACCAGATGTGGGCTACATAGAAAGAAAGCTGGTGGTAAGTTGTGCAGGAAAGAATTCTGATGACACAGATCACCTGGAGTATGACATGATCCCAGTAGATAGTTTCCTGTAGGGTGGATTACCATGAGTTCAGAAATGAAGCAAGAATGTTCACAGCCAGATGAAGGAGGCAATACCTATTCTAGCATACTGAAATTAGAGACCTTATGGAAATCAGCGTGGAACCCACAAAAAACATCTTGAAGAGGGAAAGTCAACAATAGTCATTTGCCGCATCAGGGCACCAAAGTGAGATTACAACTGTATAAATTGTGCATTTATTCCTCTCACTTCTTTTTCTTTACCCACCATAACCTGGAAGAAATAGTGGCAATGTGGTAAAGTGGGGAAATAGAAGAATATAGTGGAAACTGAGAAAGATGCCAGCTTTGTGCCCTATGTCCAGTGACACTAGCTGTTCCTCAAAATCAACTCTCCCCTTTTTTAGTGATAAATTACTTAGTTTTCAGTGAGGAATAAGGCTGCCCCTCCAATATTTCTTGGTCTTCCTGAAATAAAAAGAGGCCCTGGTGATCAAGTTTTGGCCAACAGGATGCAAGCAGTAAAGTCATCTGCGACTTCTGAGAAGTGTGCATAAATAGAAGGGGTGGATCTTTCTCTATCTTTTTCTTCCTGCTGGGGTGAATATGGATTTGATCTGAATCCTTTCAGGCATCTTGAAGTTCAGGTGGAAGTCACATGCTGAGAATGGCAGATAAGCTAGGAGAAAGAGTCTGGTCCTTGCTGGCTACGTGGTACCATGGGACCAGATTTGGACTACTCACCTCTGGACTTTACATGGAAAAGAAAGAAACTTCTGCCTCATTTAATATTCTGGTCTGGGGTTTGCTCAAGCACATTTGAACCCAATGATAATTGATAGGCTTTTTTTTCCTTCACCAGTGCAGGTTTCCCACTGGGCTGGGGAAGAAGGGAAGCCCTGAACTAGATCATATCAAAGCTTTATATTAAGCTTGAATGGACTTGTTGGTATGTAAATGGAGGTAGTTTGCCAATACCAGATAGTGATGAAATCACCTTGTGATCTGTTAGGGTACAGAGAGGAGTCTCATTGGAGCACAAGGAAAATCAGACAAGTAAAAGAGAAAAGTTACATTTACTTTACTCCCTATCTATTGGAGCTAACTCATTCAATGAATTGGTTATACATTTGTTCTAATTGACTAAGCAATGCTTTATTACATGGATGAAGTCAATATACTGAGATATACTACCTTGAATTGCCTGGAGTTAAATGTTGTTTAATAAATATAATAAAGACATTAATGTTAGAGCTTTAATTCAATATAATTTTGATAACGAATACAATGCTGTAATTATTTTCAAATTTGTCACAAATCTTTATAGCATATTTTTTCAACTATTTAGGGGGTTATCTGGTAATTGGTTCTAATATGATATTACATTCTAACTGGTTATATACTTAGACTTCACTTTTCCATTGAGCCTATGTTTGATTGTGTGTGTGTGTGTGTGTGTGTGTGTGTGTGTGTGTTACTGAACACATTGAAAGGCACTGTCCTCTCCCCATACAAAGTATCTCCTATGTGCACAATTACAAGACACATATCCCTAGAGAGAGACTATGGTTTTCAACTGCCTGTGAAAGAGCACCCCTCCCCCATAAGCAATTGTAGGGGTCTTTTATTACACTTCAGTTTGAGACATTCTGGAGGATGACTGTCTTTTCTTGTGCTCAGATGATCACCTTGGTTGCCCTTGAGAGGCTATGCTGTCTTCTGTCAATGGTTATACCATCCTGTTTCACTTTCAGAGGGAATCTTATGTATCCTGTGTAGACTGTATGTTGTTAGCCCATTCTAAATGTACTTTCCAAATTTGACAGCTATTTTGTTTTGATAACAAATGGATTAAAATGTAAAATAAAAAAATTAATTTGTTGTTTTCCTCCCATTCTCTTAAAATTATAAGTGGTGCTGCCATAAGCTTTCTTCACTCACAAGGGGATTATACATAATTCTCTTTCCATAATATTTACCTGGAATAAGTATTGAAAATAGAATAACAGTGAACAGCAACTAACATTTATTAATTCTTACTATATACAAAGCTGTGTGTAAGGACTTAAAATACATGGTCTGTTTTAATCCTCATACTTGAGTTAAGTGCGATTAATGTTTCTATTAAGCATTTGAGAGAACTGAAGTACAGAGATATTAAATAAATTATCTATGTTCATACGGAGAGTGGCATCACCACAGTTTATACCTAGACTATCTTATTTCAGTGCCCTTGAGGCAATCTACTGTGAAGAGTTATCATTCTAAAGTGCAAAACTAAGCCTGTCATTCACCACTGATGTGTTATTGGTCAATGATGCCAGTCTAAGTCAGATTTTAAAAGCTGCTTATAACTTGGCCATAATCTACATTTCCAATCCTTATTCAACCTGCTTCTGATGCAAGCCCACATACCTTTATCTCATACCAGAGAGGTGTGAAACCAGTTTCCCAGATGAGCTGTGCTCTTTATGCCTTGGTATTTTGGTATGTGGGCTTCCATCCCTGTTTATTCTCCTTCCCCACCTTGGCCACCTGAAATCTTTTTACTCATTCTTCAAGACTGTATCTTTGCAGACTTGTCCAACCTTTACCCCCAGACAAACTTAATTATATCTGCTGGAGGGCTAAGACTACTACTCTAGAACAGCCTATTGAAAAATTGTTATGAAGGGAAAAGAGCATTAGGGTGGGATCTGGAGTAGAAGCTGAGGTTACAAAAGATAATTTTAACATGGGAGATACTTTAACATCCTTACATGTTTATGGGAAAGATCTTTTAAAGAAGAAGAGACTAAAATATCAATAATCCTTATCTAAAATGTTAATAATCCCTAAGAAGATGTAAGGTGATGGGATCCAGAGTGGTGAGAAGGATTTGCCATGCAGAGAGAATCCTGGGAAGAAAGGTACTATTTTAAATCAGGAGAGGGAAAAAGTCCAAGTAAACATAAAAGAAAGTGTTTCTATTTGGGACCTAAGAGTTGAAAGAGTAATTTTTGGGAAGGAGAAGTCTAGGCCACTGAAATTCAGGAAGGTCTTGTGGAGTCAGAAAGGGAGAAAGACAATAAGGAATTCAACTTTCAATTCAGGTTTTGCATTAAAAAGTCTGTGTTTGCAAAGAAAGTATATCCTGTGTGAAACATAAATTGAAACAAAGCTAAAATGTTTAAGAGGTTGCAGAGATTATGTTTCTTTATCACTTTAACAACATTCCCAAAACACAAGCTAATGAATGTAATGTGTACAGCAGGGAGGAGTAAGGAGTCAGGTCGGCTGTCCTCTATGGAGTTACATCTAGATGTCTAGAATCGACTTTTTGTTCTCTTAAATGTGCAGATCTTAATCACATCAGCCATGTTTTTCCACATCTCTAGCTTTCACACAATGGGAAGTCCAACGTATTTATAATTTTTACATGATCAGATGTGTGATCAGGTTTCCTTTGAAAATAAACTCCAGCAAGGGATCAGAAAATGACACGGACTGTTCCTTCCTTCTCTTTGTTCTTTATAAGTCCCAGTTTGGTTCTCTGTGTATGATCAATAAATTCTTGTTGAAAAGCTTTTTGTGAAAGTAGTGGTTCTTACTATTTCCTAACTATTCTTCTTTTCTTTATAGTAGATTAACATTCAAATTTCAGTGACTCTTTGAGCATTTCTTTGATTTTCAGTTTGGTGTAGCAGGGCCAGGAGGATGCCAGGTCAGAGTGTTGTTTTCCCCATGCTAGAAGTCTGGTCTCTTACTTTAGTGATTTAGGGAATTGCTTAGTTGTTTAAATTCATTCAAACAAGGAACGGCCAGTTCTGATATGAAGGCATTTCTTTTTGTTACCCTGCTTGAAATAAGAAATTCAAAGCTCTGAAGCTGTTACACACAGAGCAACACTTTCCCAGAGAGATTAACATAGCAATAGGTTCCTCAGAACTGCAATCTACTACCTTTCAAATGAATGTCAAGTTATGCTGGCCAATGCATTCAAATGCTCTAATCACCTCATCTATTCTGTTTCCTGCTTTCAGAAACTAAAATACAATTCTTAATGTTTGTTTCATTGCCACACTGTCACCAAGGATACCTGATGCAAAGATTCTCAGCTCTGTGGGATTACAACAAAAGGTTATAGATCTTCATTACTTGACTGCAGTACAATCATTACGGAACTCTAGAGCAGGGAATGTTTTGGCACATACGATTTTTTAAGGTGATAATCTTAGATGTTTACCTTATGTGATAGTACCTCTAATAAACTGTGAAGACTTCCATACATGACTGTAAACCAGTCCTTAAATTGCCAGGTTGTATACTCTATCTAGCAAGTGGATTTTACTGGTTCATACTTAATATTTGGAATTTAAGGCTATTCTATTTTTTTTTTTAATGTTTATTGAGAGCAAGAAAGAGGGGGTGCACAAGGGAGCAGGGGAGGGGCAGAGAGAGAGAGAGGGAAACAGAATCCCAAGCAGACTCTGTGCAGTCAGCATAGAGCCCCATGTGGGGCTCGAATTCATGAACCATGAGATCATGGCCTGAGCCAAAACCAAGAGTCAGGCCCTTAACTGACTGAGCCACCCAGGCTCCCCTTTTTAATATTTTTATAAAGTTTATATATATATATATATATATATATATATATATATATATATATATATTTATCTTTTTTAATTTGAAAAAAGGGGGGGGGCGGGAGGGAATGTGTGCACGTGCACAAGCAGGAGAGGCAGATGGAGTCGGAGAAGAGAATCCTAAGCAGGCTCCATGTGCTGTCAGTGTGGAGCTCTATGTGGGGCTCCATCCCATGAACCATAAGATTATGACCTGAGCCAAAGCCAAGAATCGGACAGACACTCAGCCAGCTGAGCCACCCAGGTGTCCCGGGCTATTTTATTTTTAAAATAGGAAGTTTCTATTTATATTTAACCTTAATTTTTCCCTACTTTGATTTTCTAGCTATAGTTGGATTCAGAGAATTTAAGGTTCCACTATCTATTCACATACTGTACATTAGTTTGATGCAAAGACAAATCACAGCACAGATTTAAGAAATGAAAGAATTGTTCACTAACCTGACCAAGAAGACATTAACACTGTTTGATCTTTGGCATGTGACAGATTATGGCATGGAGAGGTGACCAAGGTAAATCAAACTCAGCAGTTACAAAGCTCATTGAAAAAGGATGACAGAAGTTCAGAAAGGCCATATAATAAAAATGTGGATTTAAATTAAAGTCCGAGTTTGATACTACTTACTGTTCTCTTTTTTTTAATATCTTACTGGTTTCTTCATTGTCTATCTTAATTATTACAATCTTTTGTACTAGTTTTTAAGATTTATGCCTATCAGTGATATAATATATAGTAATTATCAAAAGCTCTACTAATATGCTTTGAGACTAAAAATTATCTGAAATACAGTTCTATAATTAACAGTTTTAAGTTAAGAATTTTTTTCAGATGAATTCTTCATGGCATATATCCATTTCTTTATTCCTTATATGAATGGCTGATTTTCATATTGTATTTAATACTTCATATTTTAAATATGCTTGTGAGGATAATGTTTATTTACTTAATGAAAATTGAGTACGTATTATATAAGAGTACTATGCAAGAAGCTAGGGAAACACAAATGAAGAAGGTATAACACTTTCAAGAAACTCACAGTCCAGCAAGGGAGACAGACGTAAAATCAGGTAAATTATGCTGCACAAAGTTAAGTAATGGGTCAGATATATGATGAAAATAGTGCAGGAACATTAGGATAAAGCAATGACTCTACCATGGAAGACTGGGAAGTTGGTAACAGAGAAGTGATTGTTGAAACGGAAAATTTCCAGATTGGGGGAGGGGAGCATAAAAATTAAGCTAAGTCTAGAAAGAAAATAGTATCTACACAAATAAAGATGGATTAAAAAAAATCTCTGGCCAGGAGAGAGCAATTTACCCTGATGTCAAGTTATAGTGTCCGTTCACTGGCTATGGCGAGACTAAGAGTTGATTCCATATCCAGAAGCCTGAAAAAACACAAAAATGACCAGCAGTAGTCTTACTACCAACAGTCTTTTTAATTGGAATTCCTTTCCTTTGGAAACAAATTTCCTTTCTCTGTCTGCATGGGGCTGTGTTTGAGGCTTGACAGAGGTAAGCATTCTAACACATAAATCTTAGAGAAATTACATTTTACTGTGATAAGTTCAAGGGATACTTGTATCAAAAAGGCTCTAAAAGACACATCAGTTGGGGTATGGTAAGTGGGAGTAGCTTCCCAAGTTTGTGTTTTTTCACAGGAGATATGCTCAGAATTACTGCAGTGGCATTCTGCCTGGGCAGACTGGGGTCTTGCCAGGTTGTAAGAAGTCCCAAGTGGTATAACTTAGGTAGTGAACCTCGTATCGTTAGAGAACGGTATCCTAAAATTTTCAAAATAGAGACTTATGATCCTTACTATCATAAACCATGCCAACTGTAGTTAAGAATTATGCTTTTTGTATAATTTTTCGTTGTTACCAGGAAACCAAACATGTTCTTTTTACTTGCTGATAAGATGACCATCAATAGTCCATATGCACATCCTACCAGCCATAGAAAGAATACACCTTTCTGTGTAGTTCTGGCAGAAAAGTCGTATGGAGGACTCTGGGTTGATTAGGATCAATATGATTAAGAGGACTTGTTCCTTGTCACTTCTCTAGTTGGAGTGGGAAGAACAACCTCAGTGTCTGTAAATCTCATCACATGGCATGGATTCCTGGAGGAGGTGGAACCTGATAGTAAGGTCTGTGTGTGTTTAAGATGGTGGTGAGCTAGAATGGCTCAGGATGTGACCATAAGAAGGCAGATGCCCACAATATTTGTCACTGCTGTTTGCTTTTGCTAATGCTATTTTATTGCTTCATTGTTGATAGACTTTATTTTTAACTATTCTAAATGCTCTTAAGTTGATTTAAGAACAAAAATTATGTAATGCAGCAGATAAAGATATATCTGTCTTTTCATTATGTATTTTTCCCATTAGAAACATGGAATAATACTGCCTGTTCTAAGAAAAGTGTTTTTTTTTTAAGTCTTTTTTTTTTCTTTAAATATAGCACTAATTGTGTGGAGCAAAATAAATTTGTTCCCTTAATCTGGCAGGTATTAAGCCACTGTTCACAATTGTATGAGTAAATTTGGCTAATTACCTAAGACTTTTAAAACTCTCACTGAATTATAGAGACCTTTGCTTCAGGTTTTTTCTTGACCTGTCCACTGCTGTCTGCTGATGTTAATTAGATTGTAACCACTAAATTAATATATAGTAAAGGAAAATAAACCACATGAATAAGAGGTAGAGATGACACTGCCTTTTTACATATTTTATGTTTTTTAATTTTTTTATTTCAAGCAATGACTTAAAATATTCTCAAGTGACTGTACAGTGGAGGAAGCTTCTCAAAATTTTTAAAGGTTTAATGATTTCAGTAAATCATCATTAATCTTACTAGTGAAATCTGCAGTTTAAATGGCAATTGACAATTTTTTAGCTCTATAACATTTTTATAATTTACCTGACTTTAACCTTCCCTTCATTTTTTATTCTGCAACTAGAAAGTACTATTTATACAAATTATTTATTCAGTTGAGCTAGAATATTAAGGTCACCTATACTTTCTTAGTGGAATACATGAACTGTATGCAGTTTGAGTTTTAGTATTTTACATTTTAATAATGCTAGTTTTTAATATCTTTTTCATAACTTATAAATCCTAATCAGGAAACATTTGTCAAGGGGAAATTAAAATCTGATTTCTACATATGAATTCATAGCCAATGAATAATTGATTAATTATATTGTTACTTTTGTTTGTATACTTAGATCTTTTTCTCCTAGTCAGTTGCTATTATCCACCTAAAGTGGCAACAGTTAGGTCAGTGAATTTCATACAAACTGAATACAAATGTAACCAGACTAATCTTATTCCCTCTCATATATATAGGACAGGTTTTAAGGAATAGTTAATCTATTTAGTTGATGCAGTCAGCACATACTATAAATTTTGGCCGTTCTGTGAAATTGTAAATTTTGTCCTTTGTAAAACATTATGGGTGTTGTTTATAATGCATTAGGTAGATAGATTTTCCCCCAACACAGCCCCCCTTCCTGAAGTATTTTTAACAGAAGTGTTTCTAAAATAGATTTCAATGGCAATTAACTCTTCTTGTTTTAAAAATAATTGGATACTAGAAGTTGAACAGCATAGATTTTTTATAACTCCACTTAGACCTACTTGTTAGTAAGTTTTCTTTCCTTCAGTGGAACATAATCATTCTGCAAGTTCAGTGAAGTCTGTAAAAAGGTGAAAAAGATAAAAGCTATCTTGTCTTAAAAACCCCAATTCTCATTAATAAAAATAGTTCTTTTCCAGGGATCAGTTAAAACATATGAAGGATTCTCAAGTCCCTTTTACTTGGAGCTTCAGAGTAAGATGTCATTATTTAGAGTAGCATGAAACAGATTTAGGATTTTCCCTGGTAAATGATGAAATGAATGCTACTGACATTGACTACAGGTCATACTGTAGTTACCTAGGAATCCTTGATATCCCTTCTGTTGTCCTGGAGTTATCTTGTCAGTCAGAAAGTATTCTCTATAATTTTTTTGGTAGGAAGAATCATTAGCTACTTATACCTTCATTAAAATAGAAGACTAAAAGATTCTTAGTATTGCTGTGTAGGCTAAGGGGTTTGGAAAAGATTTTATTAGGCTCTTTTGTGCATCACAGTCAAGATGAAGTCTTTCTCTGGATTCTGAATGTTTTAGCCAAACACATGGTGTGAGTTGGTAAATAAATCTTAGTACATCACTTTTAAGCAGTTTCAAAATTGATATCTTTGATTCTCAGCCAACTGGCCAGTCATTTTGTCACTTCAAGTTCACAGATCCCTTAGCTGGGTGGTCTCATGGAAGAAATTTGCTGTATATGACATTAGTTTTAATAGAGGTTATTAACGTGAATGCATACATACACTCTAGAGATTGAAGTGTTGGTGTAGCATTTTCAAATACCTATCTCACAAATAGCAGTTAATGTCACTGTTAAATCATGTGTTGTCTGTTCTACTGCCATTGTCTCTCACCTGGCCTCTCAGCTCCCACAATCTATTCATAAAGGAAATACAGGGCTCTTTGAAAAAATGTTAAATGTATCATGGCACACCTTATCATGACCTCAAAGTCCTTTAAGGGCTTCTTTTTACATTAGAATGAAATTCAGTCAACCTCCTTATCTTCCTTCTGCATGGTGTGGTTGAGAGCAGACCAACTCTCAAGTGCTACCTGATGCCATTCTGCCATTCACTCACTCACTCATGAGGCTCCAGCCTTCCTTCACTTCCTCTAACCTGCTGGTTCTCTTCCATCCTGGGTTCTGCACCCACAGTATTCTATATTCTATGTGAATTTCTTTTTTTTTTTTTTTCTTAGTGTTCACATGACTGGGTTCTTCTCATTGTTAGGTCTCAGTTTCATTATCACCTCAGAGGTACCTTGGATCTGATTGTGTGCCTGACCACCCAATCAATAGCAGGATGCTTTCTCCCTCCAATTGATTTCCACCATGGTACTCTGGGGATTTCCTTCATAACATCTGTTGCAAGTTAGAATTACAGTTAATGCTTCATGACTGTCTCCCTCACTTTAAGCATCTTAAGAGCAGGGACCATACACATGTGTTTTGTTCATCACTGTGATGGAGCGTATAATTTACAAATCATCTCTAAACACTTTTCTTAGTTTACACATATTCTTTTCTGAATGTATATGGTTCCCTAAGTGATCATTTACATGAAGAACATATTGTGATTTTGAGAACACAACACATTGACTTAGGTAATCAATACTTGTTGGGTCATTGGTGCTTCAAGTAGAACATAGTTGCTATGGGTAGGTATAAGAGACCAACATATTTGTCCTTTAGGGATTTGCTATCCATTAGCAATCAAATACTCCTATAAAATAACTGAAGAAGCAGATACTGTTAACCTAAAAATACACCAATTTACTGTGATATATTAATAAGTAGACTGAATTGATTGTCTTGTAGAAGATGTTAAATCATGAAACAAAGTATGTCATGAGCAAAAAATTCTCGAATAGTCTCAATATTGTTTATAAGCTTTTTAAAAGCAGTACATTATATTCATGTGTATGCATGTGTCTGTGTGTTTTCTCAGCCCAGCTATCTTCTGCTTAGGAACACATAATACCCGACCATACTTTCAAAGTTCTCCATGTGAAGATTAGTAGGTGGTTTAGAAAAAATTCTAAAAGTGTTACTTTGATTTACTTGATACATGTAGGAACATGTATATATGGTTGACCCTTGAACAATGTGGGTTTGAACTCCATGGGCTCACTTATATGTTTTTTTTATTTTTTTAATTTTTATTAATTTTTATGTTTTTATCATTTATAGTCCTGTACCATACATGTATTTTCTCTTCCTTATAATTCTCTAAATAGCATTCTCTTTTCTGTGGCTTACTTTATTTAAGAAAACAGTATATATATATTGGGGCACCTGGGTGGTTCAGTCGTCCGGCTTTAGCTTAGGTCATGATCTTATGGTTTGTGGGTTTGAGCCCCACATCAGGCTCTGTGCTGACAGCTCAGAGTCTGAAGCCTGCTTCAGATTCTGTGTCTCCCTCTCTCTCTGCCCCTTCCCCACTCATCCTTTCTCTCTCTCTTTCTCTCTCTCAAAAATAAACATTAAAAAAAATAAAGAATGCAGTGTGTAATATATTTAACTTACAAAATATGTGCTAATCAACTGATTATATTATTGGTGATATTTCTGGTCAATAGTAGACAATTAGTAGTTCAGTTTTGGGATAGTCAAAAGTTACATGCAGATTTTCTGCTGCATGAGAGATCAGGACTCCTAACCTCTGCATTGTTCAAGGGCCAACTGCATGTACATATTTTTAAGATAATAATAAAATGAAAAAAATGTATACCTATCTTTTAGCTTAGGAAATAAGACACCAGCAGTATTATAGGCCGGTGGTTTTCCAACAATTTAGTATCACAACTCCTTACACTCTTAAAAATTATTGAAAAGCACAAAAAGCTTCTGTTTAGATGGGTTTTATATATATATATATATATATATATATATTATTATATTATTTTATATTATTATATTATATTATTATATATTTATATATATATTATATTATATTATTTGTATATATATTATATTATATATAATATATAATATATTATATATTTATATATATAAATATATATATTTTATATTTATATGTATTTATATATATATATTTATGCTTATGTGAGAAATTAAAGTTGAGAAGTTAAAAAAATATGTGTTCATTTAAGCATAATAAACCCATACATGTTAATATAAAATAACAAATTTTATAAAAATATCCACCTTTTCCCAAAACAAGACAAATTAGTGGGAAGCGAAGCATTGAAACATTGTTATATATTTTTGAAAACCTTTTAAATGTTTGGCTTAAACAGGTAAATTTTTATATTTGCTTCTCTTTAATCTGTTGTGATTAGTATGTCACTTTGGTTGAAATCTATGAAGACTGAAAGAAAAAATGCAAGTAACATATCATGAATATAGCTTGACTTCACAGATTGCTGAAGAATATCTTGGGTTGTGAGGGAGTCCCCACAACGTATCTTGAACACTGCTGTTTTAGGCACCTTCTGTGTGACTTCCCTCAATTATTTGTTGCTTCCTCTTACCCAGAGGTAATGTCATGAGTTTTATGTCCTTAATTTCTTCCGAGATGTTTTAATTGATGTATTATCACTAAAACACCCCTTATAGTTTTCCCATGTCTGAATACACACACACACACACACACACACACACACACACACACACACAAATATTCTTCATTTAACTAGTACTTTCTTATAATATTAAATCTTGAGATTCATCCATGATGGAGCATATAGCTATATTTTATTTTACTAATAAATTATTTTCCTTTGTACAAATATGTAATAATTTATATGAGCATTTTTGTAACAATCATATAGGGTCGTTGTAATTTATGTAATTATAAACAATACTTTTACAAACATGTATGTTCATGCCTACTGGTACACATTAGCATGAGTTTCTTGGGAGTTTACACCTAAGTGTGAAATTAGTGGGTTATAGGATATGGTTTTCCATGACATGTCAAACTTTTTTCCAGATTAGTTTGTCAGTTAATACTTAACACTGACAAGCTATGGATATTCCCATTGTTGTACATTGTAATCAATAAATTGTGTTGATACTAGTATCAAAAATCTAATTGAAAATTTTTTCCTGTTTTAGTGGATATAAATGTTACTGTAATATTTACTTGTCTTTTGATTATTACCAGAGATGTGCATTTTTTTTATAAGTTTATGATGAATTTTTTTTTGTGTTTCCTCTTTGAGATGTTTGTTAAATACATTTGAGTTCTTGATATATTTTGGACACTATAGTCTTATCGGTACATGTGTTACAAATATGTTCCACAAGTTTGTGACTTGTCTTTATGGTATCTGTAGATGAATAGACATTGCCAACTTTATTGTAGTAAGTTATTAATATTTTTAAATGGTTTATACCTTATCTTGTTTAAGAATGCCATCTTTATCCTGAAGTCTCAAAGATATTCTTCAAATTTTTTTCCTAAAGATTTTTGGTTCAATTTTTCATATTTAAGTTTTCAGTATACCTGGAAATTATTTTGGTGTGTGATAGGAGGAAGGGGTCTAATTTTAGTAGTCTACCTCTATCATTTTTCAGGTGTATCATACATCAAGTTTTTATATGTCTGAATTTCTGAGCTCACCATTCTTTTTCCATCACTCAATTTTGCAGACCATTAAACTATTTTAAATTACTTTAGATTTATAACAAATCTTGATATTTCCTCTTAACAGAATTTTATCAGAGGAAGTGGTCTGATACCCATTGTTAAAACTGTTAGGACTTTTTTTATGGTCTAGTATAGTAGATTTTTAAAAAGTGGTGACTTAATGTATACTCTCAAACTTAGAGTATAATATTTTTTATAGGTCTATTGGATCAAACTTTGTATTTTATTCTACTCAAACTTCCTTTGTTTTTCAGATTTTTGTTGACTTGGTCTGTTACTGAGAGATTTACTAGGCTTTTGACCTGTTGGAAAGTGGAGTGTGAATTTGTCAGGTGCTTCTTCTTCTGTTTTTCTTTGTGTTATATACTTTGAGTGCCTCTGTTATTAAGTACATACAAATTTTTGAATTTATATTTGGTATTTAATTATGGGGTTTCTATTTGTCCTTTTTCTTTTATTTTCTTTCTGTTTGAGCAGCATGACTCAAAAATTTTTACTAAAATTTACATTTACTAAAAAAACTGGAGTGATGAGGGCAGAAGCCAAAGTGAAATGAGTTGGAAAGAAGTGATAGGTGAAAAAATGGAGATAAGTATAGGCAGTATTTCCCTAATTAATTATCACATATGGAAGACAAAAATAACTGAAGGAAGATGTGAGAATCAAGGGAATGCTTTTAAATCCTAAGATGTGAGGAATGTAAGATGTATAAATACTATGAACAATACAACTGAGATTTAGGACTTGAAGATATGCAAGAAAGGCATGTTATTTGATAGTATAAAGCTCTTGATTTGGCAGAATGGTGTAGGGTTCTGAGCAAGAATGGAGTAATTGCCCTGCATTATGACCCTTTATTGGTTCTCCACAAATTGAGGACAGAAGTTCTAGTGGATACAGAAGATATAATATGGGCTGTAGATTTGTAATGGACTGTTAAGGGAGATCTTCCCTCATGGCTTCTACTTCTTCCTGTGAGTCACCAGTTTGCTGAGAATGACACTGTTGGTGGTACGGTGGGCTGGAGGTTTGGGAGTGTTTGGCAGTTAATATCACAATGTTATTGGCAAGGCCCAAGGTGTTAAGTACTGATTTCCAATTTAATTTTCTAACTTTGTATGTGTTTATCAGCACATACTATATGATTCTGTCTGGACTTAACTATTTTAAAGAAATATTTCAAATAATTAACTGTAATATTTTGATCTTTTTTAAGGTACCAGTTATATAACTTTGATGTTATTCTCAGAGGGAACTTGATGGTTCTAGGTTAGAAAGCCATCACTAAGATAGGGATTGTATCTTCCTTTTCTCTGGCATCTCTTCCTATTTTAACGTTCACCATAGCATAGAAACCCATGTTTTGTGCACTTTTTTTTTCTACTGTAACATGCATAGAAAAATGCAGCTAGAAGTACATAGTATACACTCTGTATGTAGGAATATAGGGGATATACAAATAATATATCTGTAAATAAAATCAGTATTACATTAGAGATATACAGGATGCCATCAGATCAGTCAATTGAACCTATTAGCTTAAATGTCTCCAATATCTCCTGATAATCAAATGCAGTGGCGATATTTTGAGCTAAGATTGTCCATAAGCTTTCTGACCATCACCAGCTTCAAATGCTGTGTTTCCTTATGTCCTGGACTCTACTTTTCTGGGTCGATATCCAGCCATTGTATCTTCTCTTTTCAGTTTCTAACTCCTAAGGAACCCATCATTTCTTAAATTTTTAGCTGTCATTGCTGCCTGTATGACTCCTGGTATTATCTTTCTTGTCTTGTTCTCTTCAGCCTGCCTCAGATCAAAATTCAAAGCTGTCAGCTGACCATATCTATTCTTAATGAGAATACATCTCATTGTCTTGTTCTTCTTCTTGTACCTTTGTGTAAAAACCCTATCAATCAGTTGCTGGTGTCATGTGAGGTTTGTACCTTCTTTTGCAAAGGGTGGTATTTTTTAGTAAATACTCAGAACATGTTAATTTTTCATGGAAATCTTGCCATTAGCAAACTCTCACTGAATTAATAGCCAGTTTCAGGGATCCAAATGTTAGTGAGGGTAAGTGATTGTAAATGGTAGTAAGTATATATCATTATAAAACCTTTAGACTGGAAACAGTGAAAATGTAGGAATCTTTAGATATATTTTTTGGGGGGGGGGATGAAGTTACACCATATTTGTTTGGCCATTTGAGGTCTGTAGGTATTTGAATTTAGTTTTTCTTTTTCTACGTATAACTTTTAATAGCATACTGTTGATAGGCATTCTCTTTTTCATTCTCTGAGTACCATCTTGACTTTTCAGAAAATCATAAGTGGGTATATGAATATTGCAATTATCTCTTTCATTCACCTTAGCTTTCAAGGTGAGAAATCAGCATTTGTTGAAAACCTGGGATGAGTTCTGATGATTTTATGAAAAATAAGATTCTACAGCATTACCTGATAGTTGCTTACTATAGTTCCATATGCATTTGAACCAAAATGAAGATATTCTATGAAGGAAACATGAAAACAAGAGAACGCCTTTATTCTTGTTTTAGAGGACATTACAGAAAAAATATTCTTCAGGTTTTAAAGGTCTCTATCATTGCTTTTTAAAACAATGTGAATCTTAGAGATAATTATTCCTTGTTAGAATCATAAGGAGAAAATATTATTAAAGTTTATTTTGTATTTGGTCATCACCATACGGTTATCATTACCTGGGCTTTCTACAAAATACCACACAATTATGATGAGATAAAAGCTTAAATATTTTGAGGCCAGAAATCAAGAAATTTCCTTGAGAAAAATATTTATACAAAATGATTGTAAAAATGAGCTGAAGGTTATGAAATATTATTGGTATTCATGATGCTTGAATAAGAAGTCTCATACTTAAAATTCCCTTGTTTTATATACCATAAATAGGTCAAATATACCTCTGGTATATGGAGGAAAAATAAGGCTTTAGAAAAAGCAAAAGAATATTAGTGATAATAGCTTATTGGAAAGATGCATAACATTTTGCAGATAATAGTTCAGGTTAAATCTCAAAGTAGCAAGACATATCCTCATTAGAGTGGGGCTGGTACTTGGAAGTAGGAAGTGGTGGCCAATGTCAGATGTAGGGATAGGGAAGAAGTCTAAACTTTTGATTGAAGATTCATTCCTGGAGTGTGTGGTCCCAGTTTAGGTATTTGTTCAGTATCAAGAATGACACAGAAATGCTAAGAGATAGCTGGGCAGGTAGGCAGGTAAGGAAACATGTTCTAGGAATATTTAGTTTTAAGTGACATAGATATTGCTTGCCTGCAGACTGTTCTTCCTGCTGTTGAACTTGAATTCAGTAGTTGTACTTAGTTTTAAAAGTTTTTGCAAATAGCAAGGCAGGATCCTTATATGGGAAGAAGTAGAAAACTGGACAGATGTTTAAAATAAGACTCTTTGGGCAATAAGATGGGTACTGAATTATTAGAGTTCAGATGTATTCTTATATTGGGAAGTTAAAATAGAACTGGAAACATCAGTTGATTTAATGATGAATCATCTATTACAAACTAAATCTAAAGCCTGGGGCATAGCTGATTGGGGATCAAGTGTCTCCAACTGTGGGTAGAGGAAAAGTGTAGGTTCAGTATACCTGAAAAGGTTCCTATGAATCTTTGTATACATCATCTGTGTTTGAACGTTGCATGGAAACACTAGAGGAGAAACATAAACCAAATCAACATAATGGAATAAATTTAACCTCACTGTCTGTGTACTTTGAAAGATATTTGAGACCATTACACATTTTTATTTTCCCCTGATTAACTTAAACAACTTGCTTAATAGAAACTATTTATTTCCTTTAAAAATGAGCAGCTTTCTACTAGGTCATTTTGGGTGTATTAGAATACCTGTTTGCTGTGTAGTGAGGACGAACTGATCCAGGAAGCAATAATAGAATAAAATAACAGGATAAAGTAATTTTTAAGTCCTATATCTATGTATAGGGCACTTGTTCCTGAACATGTTTGGTATTTAAATGATTGTATTTAGAAAGTAGCATGTATACACAGTTCTACACACACACAAAGGCAATAGCTGATTGTGGAATCAAACAATAACTTTTTCGTTAAGAATTGTGGTTTAGTTTATTCTCCTTGGATGGCAGGGGTGGCAAATTCAGTGTTCTGAGAAATATGTTCATTAGTTTGATACTGTTTAATTACCTTATTTTTTTTTAAAAAAATTTTTAATGTTTATTTATTTCTGAGAGAGACAGAGACAGAATGAGAGTGGGTTGGGGCAGAGAGAGAGGGAGACACAGAAGCAGAAGCAGGCTCCAGGCTCTGAGCTGTCAGTACAGAGCCTGACACGGGGCTCGAACTCACAAGCTGTGAGATCATGACCTGAGCCAAAGTCGGATGCTCAACTGACTGAGCCACCCAGGCACCCCTACTTTTTAAATAAGAAATAAATGCTGCAAAATAAGTCTAGAAAATAAACATAGAAAACTATATCAAATGCGATAGAACAAAGTAACTGAAAATAATTTTAATGTTCAATAGACTTTAAATATAATTTTTTGGCACTGGGTGGCTCAGTCGGTTGGGTGTCTGACTTCTGCTCAGGTCATAATCTTATGGTTCGTGAGTTTGAGCCCTGTGTTGGGCTCTGTGTTGTCAGCTTGGAGCCTGGAGCCTGCTTCAAGTTCTGTGTCTCCCTCTCTCTCTGTCCCTCCCCCACTGACGTTCTATCTGTCTGTCTCTCAAAAATAAACATTAAAAAAAATAAGAATATAATTTTCAATAGAAAATGACAAGGATGAGTGAATAATAAAAATCAGAATGCCCCGCTTTTCACATTCAGCACCCAAAAATTATCTAGGAAGCCTCAATCTAATGAGACAAAAATCAGTGTTTGGCAAAGAGAGAAAATGCCTTGTATTGGGAGACTTTGCTTTGTGATAAACTCCTCTTCCGAGATTTTTCATCATCGTATCATCTCCTGAGTTAGCCTCTAGAGCACAAATGAAGAGAAGCAGCTATATTAGTGCTGTCACCCTGAAAGGTGAATGGGCTGCCATTTCCAATATTGTTGCCACTAACTTATGTAGCTGGGTGCCAAGATCCATGGGCATTGTCATTCAATGATAGGATTATATACTGCCATAGAGAGACTCATAATGATGGTGCAAGGTAATCTCTTCAAGATTAGGTTTCTGTCAAGACCATAATTCTTATAAAATTGGCCTGAAGAATTATAGTCCACTAAGTTCTAGATAAAGTAATAATTAATTATAGTCAGTAGGGTATATAGAAAAGTGACAGCATTATTGCTGAATACACTCAAAAGGGGAAGTTGTTTAATTAGGCGACAGAAGAAATCATGTTTGGAATTTTAATGAGTACCACAAATTGAAAACTTTGGGCCTTTGGCCAAACCAGGTAAAGGCAAAAGTTGAAGGGTGATTTTTAGAGATGGATGAAGAAGAATTTAGTAATGAGGTAGCAGAAATTGAAAGGGGAAAGAAATGACTCTTGTATTTCTAAATGAGGTGAGCTGTATTCTTTTTTTTTTTTTTTCTTCATTATTTTGGGTAAGCAACATCAAAGGCAACCCAATTGTATTGATTCTGTAAGTGCAAACAAGCTAAGAATTATGCTTGGAGCTACATTCCTTGATCATTTCACTAGATAGCAGAGAGGTATAAATAACTTAGGTTATGGTAATAAGAAGTCACCCCTCCCTCCATATAAGTGGCTTAATATAATACCTTTTTTCCCTTATTAGTGCATGACCACCATAGGGTTAGGTAATTTTCCAAGAATGCTTTCCTTGATACTCAGTGATTGAGGCTACTGCATAGTTTTGGCCCCACCATCTCACAAAAGGCCGAGAACATCACTTGAAAATGACATGTGTCCTATATCCACAGCTGATATCTTGGAGGGAGAGTAGGACTACCTTTGTTATTTGAAAGTAGAAATGAGAACTGGGTGTAACAGCTTCAGAGCTCACAATAAGCATTCATCAGATAGTGTTAGCAATCTCCTTGTAGAGGAGATGTCTATTGGTCACGTTGACCATTTAAAAGATCTTGAAAAAGAAGACAACCCCCAAGTTCTCCATTACTCCTACAGATATTTGTGTAGGATAGATAACTCTGACTTTCCACAGGTTAGAACATAATCTACTTACTTTCAAAAGTTCGGAATCAGAAAGAGTTCACAGTAAATTATAGAAGGTTACCCTCAAAGATTGTTCACTGTCTTGGATATAGGAAAGTAAGTAAATGATCATTATAATGTAGAGAACTACTTAAATTAATCCATTATTGTTTACTGTATAAACATAGGCAAGTTTGTGCTAAAGTAACTAACAACTCCTAAATTCTCAACAGCTTAAGACAACAGAAATCTATTCTTAAGATACATAGCTAGGAAAAACCTAAAGATACGTAATTTGAGAGGAAAAAAAAAAGGTAAAAAGTCATGAAAATAAGATTATGCGCTGTTGTGACTTTATTAATATTTGGTAGCTAGAACTCCTTGCTTTCAGGGACACCTGGGTGGCTCAGTCAGTTAAGTGACTGGCTCAGGTCATGATAATAGCAGTTGGTGAGTTCTAGCCCCACGTGGGGCTCTGTGCTGACAGCTCAGGGGCTGGAGCCTGCTTAAGATTCTGTCTCCCTCTCTCTCTGCCCCTCCCCTGCTCACATTCTGTCTTTGTCTCTCTCAAAAATAAACATTAAAAAAAAAAAAAAAAACAAAAAAAACACCTGGGTTTCAGATGATTTAACAAAAGACCACAAGGGAATTGAAATAGAGAAATTTATTATGCATAGTACTAGAGGAGGTTCACGACAAGTGTTGAGCAGCTGCATGGGGCGGTCAAGGCAGGGAGCAGACAGAACTGTACACTTGGGGCACCTGCTTTTTAGGGTCCATCTGTGGACACTTTGGTGTTCTCGGGCTGAGGCCACACTGATACCTTCAGAAAGAGCAGGGTTTTGGTAAGTTCTGGGGGGGTGTATATGATGTTACAAAAAAGGAAAGGCCCTGGGAGGCAGGGATGCTGTTTATCACAAGGGCTTTCCGGGAAGTCATATCAAGAACTTATATTTACTTGAGACTCTGTGGGCTGCTACCCAGGGCACGTATTTGCATGAGGGACTACTGTTAGCGTAAGGTTCCTGCAGGCTGCTTAGCCAAACAAGTGGAAGCCGAGGCAGCAATATCATGGAGCAGCTTAGCTAAACTCTTGACACATGCTTAATTCTTCCCTTTCCCTTTCTATTTACTGATCATAACAGTTCTTGTTTTCCTCAGAAAAAATAATTTGTAAATCCAAATTCTTGGTATAAAAGCTTAGGCATCCTAGATTCATTTTAGGATTATGTATTTGTACACTCAACAAATTCTAAGCCTTTATTTGCCAATTAACATTTTTTTTATTCATGTGTTCTTTCCTTTTAATAAGCATTAGGTTTTAAGCGCTGATCATTGCAGCATGAATAGAAGTAGTTATTTTCTGAGAAAATGGTTATGATGCAGGTATTGACTTTTGTTGCAGTGAACATAGAGATTTATTGACCTGGAAGATAAGGTCAATATTTGCCTTGAGGGACAATAAATCTAGATGTTCAACAAAATATAAAGTCAATATTTGTATTAATACCTATCTTTTGAATACCTATCCAAAATCTCTAGAAATTTCTCTCTAGCTGAACTTCTTGATCCTTGAAAAATATATTCTACATAGGCTATGAAAAGCTATCATAGTTTGAAACTAAGACCAAAGTAAATATCCACGAAGACTTCAGAAGTAGATTGCATGAGTTTTATGGAATTTTGTAGCAGTCCTTTTTGCAAAAGAATTGCATTTTCTTTGAAATATGTAAACTTTAAAAAAATATGCAATTCATTTAAGTGTAATTTGTTTAGTTAACATCATTGAAGTAAAGTACCTTTTAATGTTAAAAGACATGATTAACAGACCTAAAACCCTGAAGTGCATACATATTTCTTCTCCAGATTCTAAGTGACACCTTCTTTTGTGTCTTTAGATTTTTGGGGCATTTCTCTGTGAATATACCACTAGCTTTTTTAAAAAATTTTTTAATGTTTATTTTTGACAGAGAGAGACAGAGCATGAGCCGGCGGGGGGGGGGGTGGCGCAGAGAGAGAGAGAGGGAGACACAGAATCCGAAGCAGGCTCCAGGCTCTGAGCTGTCAGCACAGAACCCGACGCAGGGCTCGAACTCACAGACCACGAGATAATGACTTAAGCCAAAGTCGGACGCTCAACTGGCTGAACCACCCAGGTGCCCCTATCACTAGCTTTTTTAAAGTACAGTGCTCATAATGTTATTACATTTTTTGCCTTAGGCATGGCCATTTTATTAGGACAGCTGCTTGATTGATTACAGAGCTCCCTCCATTAAGAGATACCTGATATATATAGACTGCATAGTATTGATTTCAGAGGCAAACTTTATAGAAAGAACTTGTAATCATCAAAACAAAAGTGTCTTCCACCAAATATCCCTCCCTGTCAACCTTCTGGCAGTGATTTGTCTACTTTCCATATCACCTGGGCTAATCATTGCAGAGTTCATTGATTTTCTCTGTCTTTAATCTTCTAATTTATAATGAATGCCTGAGCTCATGCACTTAACTTTATCCTCCTACTCAGTCATTGAAATAGCCAACAGTTATTTTAATAGAAAACAAAATTTTAAAAGTTCTAGAATTGGAAACTAGCATTAGAAACTAGGTAAGGAAGCTCAAAGTACCGGGAACAGAAGACAAAGGCCATGGACAATTAATATGAACAATGTTGATGTTGCAAATACTTTTGAAAAGTATACTGCTGCCATAGTCCATAAAGGATAAAATTTCTGTGACAGCCACACTCTGAATTTACATTTGTCATGGAGGGTATGCTAAGTACAGTGAAGATCTTGTTCCAAAACTCTTCCTGAGGTAGGTAAGTGTGCTGGTTCAGAAAAATTTATCCCAGTTAGCTTTCAGAAAAATTATTTAGCGTAGCAGTCAGGCTCTGATTCTTACTACTTGCCATGTCAATTGGACCTATTATCTTGTAGGGTAAGGTTCTAAAAAACAAAACTTTTCTTAAATCTGAGTCTGATTGAATGTGAACATTATCTGAAAGAGCTATGTTGATATCGCAAACTGGGCCGTCTACTGGTAGCAAACTGAGAAAAATTCCCACACAGAAGAGATTCAAAAAATGAAACTAAAGTTAGGGTTGTAAGTTAGGATAACACAACAGTTATATAAGCAATGGAGAAAACTTCTGTATATATATATATATATATATATATATATATATATATAAACATATATATGTATATATATCTCAAAGTTTGTTAGCATATAGTGCAATAATGATTTCAAGAGTAGAATCCAGTGATTCATTCCCTACATATAATGCTTAGTGTTCATCCCAAGTGTCCTCCTTAATGCCCCTTGCCCATTTAGCTCATTCCCCTACCCAAAACCCCTCCAGCAACCCTCTGTTTGTCCTCTGTATTCAAGAGTCTCTTATGTTTTATCCTTCTCCCTGTTTTAATATTATTTTTGCTTTCCTTCCCTTCTGTTCATCTGTTTTGTGCTTAAATTCCACATATGGGTGATGTCATATGATGTTTGTTTTTCTCTAACTTCAGTTAGCATAATATACTCTAGTTCCATCCATGTTATTGGAAATGGCAAAATTTCATTCTTTTTGATTGCTGAGTAATATATATATACACACACACACACACACACACACACACACACACACATACCTATACACACACACACACACACACACACACCCCACATCTTCTTTATCCATTCATCAATGGATGGACATTTTGGTTCTTTCCATAATTTGGCTATTGTTAATAGTGCTGCTATAAACATTGGAGTGGATGTGCCCTTTCAAAACAGCACACCTGAGAAAATACTCCTTTTAGATGGAGAAAAATATTTCTGTTTTAAAAACCACACCACTATCTCCACTGCTCTGAATTCTACAATTTGTATGTGAGAGACTCAATAAAAACAAGTAACTCTGAACTATTAAAGATAAAAGGATGAGCAAAAAATCAGGTTAGTGCAGTGAATGGGAAATAACAGTGGCAATATGACTAAGATTAAGTGGCATTCAAGGGCAAAGACATTAAATGAGGCAAAGATTATAGTGACGATCAGCTTAGATTCCACAATCCAACTTTATGAGCACTCCATTGCTCAACCTTTCAATGTGTTTGTCCTTCTATGTTATTTGATTTAACTTAAACTCTGGTTAAATCTGACCATCTGCCTATTCCAGTCCTGAAAACTTGCTGCTGAATATGGCTGGAGAAAACTCAGGTAATAATACTGTGTAAACTCACATTAAATTAATGACCATAGACTTCAGATCACCCCTTAATGTGCCAGGGAATAAACTATGTTGCTGTAGTCTGCCTCCTGTCCTATTCTACTAAAAGACTAGTTCATAACTTCTTTTTATTCCTCTGATCTCCATCATGTCCTTTTTTTTCCTATCTGCTGATGATGTGCTTCTTTTTTCTTTGCTGTGAACAAAGAAACAACAGAAATTTCTACTTCAAGTATAGTAACTATTCTGATTCCAAGTCTATTTACTTTGCCCTCTCTCCTGCTTTTATGGATGTAGCATCTATTATCCTATTTAAAGTAGCCTTTCAATTAGGCTTATCTGGAAGTCTGAAATCTAAAGGGGAAGACTAGCAGAGAAACATAAATTGGGGAGTTGTCAGCATATAGATGGTATTAAAATAATAATGTATTAATAAATCGTTAGTTAACACTTATATAGGGATTTTAATATGCCAGATACTTCTCTAAGTATTTTATATATAATCAATACTGATAACAGCCTTAGGAGATAGGCTATTTTTATGGTCATTTTTCCATGATGAGCCTAGACATAAACATCAAAGGAGGGTAGCATAAAATGACAAGATATCCAAGGACTAAGATTTGGTACGCTCTTCCATAGAAGACAGATCAAAAGGAAAAAGTGAAAGAGACTGAGGAAGGTGAGCAAGTTTGTTAGAAAAAAATGCACAGAATGTGTCCTCTGGAAGCTAACTGAAGAAAGATTTTGATGATGAGTATTGTGTCAAATACTGAGCCTTAAAATAGAGCCTTGTAAGTTGATAACTACTGATACTGAAGAAACCCACTTCAATGGAGTGATCGAGGAAAAATTGAAGTAGGTTCAAAAGAAAATGTAAGGTGAGAAACTAGAGATGGGAAGTATCTGTTTGGCTTGCCATAAAAAATGTGATTAACTGGGTAGCTTCAACCCCAGAAATACATTTTTTTATAGTTTTGGAGGCTAGAAGTCCAAGATCAAGGTTCTAGCCAAATGGGTTTCTGGTGAGAACTCTTCCTTGTTTGTAGATGGTCACCTTGCTCTATCCTCATGGTTTTTCCTCTATGTGCAAGAAGGGTATGGGGAAGAGGGAGAAGTCTCTACCTCCTTTCTTGTGAGGAAACTAATAGCATTGGATCAAGGCCCCACTTTTATAAACCCATTTAACCTTAATTGCTTCTTAAAGGCCCAATTACTAATATAATCACATTGGGTTTTAGGGATTTAAAATATAAACCTTGGAGGCACCTGGGTGGCTCAGTCATTTGAGCGTTCCACTATTGTTTTTGGCTCAGGTTATGATCCCAAGGTCATAGGATCAAGCCATGCATCAGGCTTCATGCTCAGCGTGGAGCCTGCTTAAGATTCTCTCTCTCTCTCTCTCTCTCTCTCTCTCTCTCTCTCTCTCCCCCCCCCCCCCCCCCCCCCCCCTCTCTCTCCCCCTCCCTCCCTCTCCCTCTCCCTCCCTCTCTCTCTCTCCCTCTCTCTTTCTCTCTCTGCCCCCCTCTCCGTCTCCCTCTCTCCTTTCCCCCATTCATGCTCTCTCTCTAAAATAAAATTAAAAAAAATAAAAAAATATAAACTTTAGGCATATACAATTCAGTCCATAAAATAAGTAGAGACAACTTTGTATATCATATTGGCAACTTTATTCAGAGAATAAATTATGGGGGACAAAAATTAATGCAAGCTTGAGATTATTACATTGAGATATTGTGGTATGGGGTTAGGCATTAGTACTGGAAATGGAGTCTAAATTCATTATGGATACATTTTGGAAAAAGAAAACACTTAAGGACCAGGTGTAGTATAGGAAGTAACAGGTTGTACTTCAAAGATGGCCACAACATTAAATCGCATCTGACCTGCTCTTTTGCTATTTCCCTATCAAGAACTAGAGGCTGTCTTTATTGCTTTACATCTGGGTTTTTCCTGTGATTGCCTGTATTTAGAGAATATGGCAGAACTGATGCTGTGACAGTCTAAGCATAGCCCTTAACTGGCCTGGTGACTTTGGTTTTCTGCTTCTTGGAAGCCAGATTCCATATAAGACCATGATTCTGTAAGATGACTGAGCTGCTGCTGCATGAAGTATTCGAAGAGAATGAAAACTCACAGGACCAAGAGCAGGATGGGAGGGGTGTGAGCAAGAGAGAAAGTAAAGAGCACCAAACCATCAAATATGTCAGTAAAGAAGCCATTTGGATATTCAGAGATGTCAAGTCTTTAGGTAACGCTGGTCTCAGGTGCTGTCTGGCTGTAATCACATAAAAGACCCCAAGTGCACTTTGCCCAGCCTAGTTAACCTACAGAACACTGATAAATAAGTTGTTTTGGAGTGGCTTGCCATGCATTAATAATTGAAATGGGAGGGGGGGGCAGTAAAGGAGAGTAAAATCCAAGAAGATGTCTGATTAGCATTGAATAACTGAGTGAATAGTGATGCTGGAAACCAAGAGAGAAAAATTGTGAGGTTTGAGGGTGTATTATATTTTGACCACTTTAAGGCTGAAATACCTGTTAGATATCTCAGTGGAGATGCAAGTATGTCAATGAATATACAAGTGTGTGAATGAATATACAGGCAGAGCTGAAGGTATATAACTTTAGGAGTTATTTATTGACTTAGATATTAAGCCATATGGCTGTATGACATCCTCAAGGGATAGTGGTATAGAGAGAATATAAACTGGCTTAGGAGAGAGAAATAGACTGACATTTAGAGTCAGAAAAGGAGAAACCATTAGGAAAAATTAAGAAGGTGCATTCAGTGAGATAGGAAGGCGACCAGGAGAATGGATCATTCAAAAAACCAATAGAAGAAAGAAAGTGTTTTAAGAAGGAAGGTGTGGTAAAATATGTCAAAATGTTCTGAAAAGGTGAATGAGAAAATAACTGGGCTTATTGGATTGATCAACATGGGCTTTATTGGTAACTATTCCTCCCATCCCTGTAGTCTCTACATTAATCGTGAGAATGTCAGTAACTCATATCAACGGCAGCTCTAACCATCTTCCATTCTCCATTGTCATTACTTCCAGACTACATTTTTTTTCAAAAATCCTTTTCATCATCTTTACACTGGTGATATAACATCTCTCATTTTTGTGAAAGATAATGTTCATCTTAATAAATAGCACCAAAATATGTGTGTGTGTGTGTGTGTGTGTGTGTGTGTGTGTGTGTGTGTATGTATTTTTAAAGTTTATTTATTTGGTTTGAGAGAGAGACAAAGCACAAGCTGGGGAGAGGTAGAGACAGAGGAAAGAGCAAGAATCTCAAGCAGGTTCCACACTGCCAGCCCAGAACCTGATGTGGAGCTTGAACTCACAAACCTGTGAGATCATGACCTGAGCTAAAGTCGGGCAGTTAACTGACTGAGCCATTCAGGTGCCCACAAAATATGTGTATTTTATCTACCAAGTTTACGTACTAGAACAAGGGCACACATCTCTAGCCATGTTAGTATTGTCCTTTTCCTCTAGCCAAATCATGACTGTTCCTTTTCTCTTAAGTACCCATCTCTTCTTTTGCCCCATTCAAATCCTTCAATATCTAGGCAAAATCAGTCTTTCATGGTGCTTTCTACATTTCTCTAGAGCAATGACTTTTAAAATGTAGTTTGAAATCTGTAAGTGGGCCATGAAATCAATTTTGCATATCCTGCCATCACTTAAAAAATTGAACAGAGCAACAGAAAAGGATGGGATAGGAAAGAAAATCTCATTTAGTGAAGATCCTTTGTATGGCTTTATGAAACTTTTTTAGGTTATATGTTGTATGTGTTTCTGTGCTTTTGTGTACATGGATGTGTGTGTGTCTTTTTGTACGTGTGTACATGTCTATGATCATACATAACATGTTTGTATTGTGGGTCACATGAAAAAATTTAAAAGCTACTTTTCTAGTAGCTTAACTAATATCCTATTGGCCTCTTTTTATCTAGCTCATTTAAGAGTTTACAGTATGCTGAATATTTAAGTGATGCTTAATTTATGTGTATATATTCCTAGAGACTATTCACTCATTCATCTATTCATTTCTCACTGGAAAATATATTTGTATTACTTGTTAGGAGTCATTCTTGTGCTTTTCCCCGGGTTTATAATAAGTTTAGTAGATTCTTCCTCATGAAACTTATATACAGAAAGACATTAATAAAGCCATGAGACAGATAAATATTGACAAAATACAGTGAAATTAAATGGAGAAAACGCATAGGGGACTTCAGAGCACGTAACAGGGGAAACTAACTTGGGTTTACCTGTAAAAGTGATATTGGAACTGACATCTAAAAAATAATTACAGCTAAGAAGGCAAAAGAAGTGAGCTGGGAGAGTATTCCAAAAAGAAATAAATTATTTATGACCCCGAGGTAGAGAGGAACACAGCTAATTAGAGGAACTGAGAGAAAGGCCCTCTGGCTGGAGCAAAATAAGTGAGGGAAGAAGATTGAAGATGAGGCTAAAGAGGCAAACAAGGGAGAGAAATCATTCATCCATGATCTCCTCGTAGGTTGTTTAGGTTTTTTTCACCCCTTTTATCCTAAAAGCAATGAAGAACCTGTAAAGCATTTTACTCTGGAGAGTAATATAATCAATTTTGCATTTTTGAAAAGCTTACTCTGTGGAGAATGGGTTAGAGATGGACATGAGTGTTTGTGGACACCTAAAGTAGGAGGCTGATACCCTTGTCCAGCTAGAGATCATCCTGACTTGGGTTAGGATACTGACAGTGGGATGGAGAAAAGTGGATGGGTTGAAGGGATATTTAGGAAACAAAATGGGTATGATTTTTTGGTTGATTTAGAATGGAAGGTGAATGAGAGGGATGTGTCAAAAAGTGATTCCCTAGTTTTTTGCCTGAAGAGTTGGTGTACTAATTTAGAGGAAATGAGCATGAGTTCAATTTTGGATTTGTGGAGTTTGAATTGATTTGAAATATTCAGGAGTTGGTGACAGTTTGATAGATGGGTTGATACTCAGGGAAATAATGTAGGCTGGGGAAAAAATGTGGATTAGAACAACCAAAAAGAAAGAATTGAGTGGGAAGAGAAGACTAGGATGAAGTTTTGGAAAAATTGAACTTTTTAAAGGTTGAGTTTAAGAAGATGAGGTAGTAAAGGAAATTTAAAAGAGCGAATCAAAAGGAGAAGGAAAAATATCCATTGGATTTAGTAATATGGAGATCACTGGTGGACTTAGATGCATTTTGATCATAACGTGACAGGAAGTAGAATCAGAAAATATGAATAACTTTGAATAAGTCAAGGACATTTCTGTTGGGGAGTAGGGAACACATGCATATTGTGGATCCTCAATAAATAGTGGTCAAATGGGCAAAGGAACAACTGTCCTTTTTCCACAATTTTATTCAAATGATTAATAAAATATTAGAAGGAAATGACATTGAATTCTTGCAATTTATTAGTCCTTTTATTTAATCTGTCTTAATCCATCCTGTATGGTAGATGATATTGTTCTAGCTTTTCATATGAGAAATTGGTGATTCAGAGAAGCTATGTACTTGACCAAGTGCATACACATACACAGTTAAGATGTGCCATCGTGGGGGAGAGGGGAAAGTGGGGGATGGGTATTGAGGAGGGCACTTGTTGGAATGAGCACTGGGTGTTGTATGTAAGTCAGTTGGACAACAGATTATATTAAAAAAATACAGTAAAAACTAAAAAAAAAAAATGCCAGAGCAGTAGTATGAACCAAGTCTCTCTCTCAGAGTCTATTCTCTCCTAGCAAATGGCAACTTATAGCTAGAAGGAGTCCTAGGAATATACTCCTTGGAGTTAGCTTTCTCTGGCCCAGTAAACTATGCATGGAGGTTCACTTGAGATCAGAGTTTCTCAGTCATGGCTCAACAGTAATTAACCTGGAATACTTTTCCAAAAAATGGATGTCTGAGCCCCACCTTGGGAATGTCTGAGAGTGGAACCAGGGAATCACTATTTTGTTAGAAGTGTCCCAGATTATTCTAACATGCCATCAGAATTGGGAAAAATTGCTTTAGATTCTCACTAAATTATTAATTATAAAAGCCTATAGCCTAAATTATAAACAAGTTTATTATGAGGATTTCTTGTTAGTTTTTTTAAAGATTTTTTTAATGTTTATTTATTTTTGAGAGAAAGAACGTGAGTGGGGGAGGAGCAGAGAGAGAGAGGGAGACACAGTATCCAAAGCAGACTCCATCTAGGCTCTGAGCGACAGCTCAGAGCCCAATGCAGGGCTCGAACTCACGAACTGTGAGATCATGACCTGAGCCAAAGTTGGTAGCTTAACCAACTGAGCCACCCAGGCACCCCTAATTTCTTGCTAGTTTTAACTCTGAGTAAGTCTATTTCTTTGGGAAGTAGTAAAGCACACATCAGGTGGACACAAACAGCTGAATACATCAGGCAGTGAGTGTTAAGAATCAGGGTGACAAGAAAGGCTTCATTAACTTCAGTGCCTCCTTTATGGATCATCTTGATGTGGTAGGAGCGTGTCTTCTGGCCCTATTTGGTATGGTGCATATTCAAGACCTGCTGATAGTTATGCTTCTTACATGTAAAGAGAAAAGACTCAGTCCTAACAGAAATACAGGATGCAGAGTTGAGGACCTACTCCCATCAGTATGTGTGAACTCTTAGAAGGTCAAGATTGTGAGCATCTCTTTTAGATAGTGATATTCATTTCTTATTACCTGAAGAATGATAGAAGTTGGAAGTAAAATACTTTTGTGCTGTCTAACCTGAAAGTTTATGTGTTTGTATTTTCCTCATTGTTAGATAAAAGTGAAAGTAACCTAAAATAAACCCCAATCCCAAGAAAGGAAATATTTTCCATCTTAGTTCAGAATTCATTTGCCAGGAAGGAAAAATTCTCACAGGGTTATGTAGGCGAGATTAAAGATTTTCCATTTTCAGTTGCCATTCTCTCTTACACTGCTGTGCACTGCAGTGACTGCTTTGGGACTAGAAGCTACAAAGTTTTGCACTTTTCAAAAGATGAAATGTATCTGACATCATAACATAGCAACCATTGTTAAAAATGGTAACTTAAATAAATTGTCATAATTCTTCCTTACAATTTCAGCAGATTTGGGTTGTAACCCATGCTGAGCTTGGTAAGAAGATGGCATATACATAATTCACTTTTAATAGCACAGGTATCTTTGATTTCATTCTTTCTTATCATTAGGCTCTTAATACACTGTGCATGTATCTTTTGAAGTAGCTGTTAGTCTATTGTCAAGAGAATGCTTTCTGTTCACAAGAACCAACCAAAAATAGTGCTATTTTTTCCATTATATATTGGCTTCCTCTTACTGTAAATAATGGGCTAATGAATCCTGGACTTGGGGATGGGAAACTTTAGAAAAGTCTCATTTCATAGGTTTATATTTAATTCATCCTTGTACAAATTTCAGATTTTGAGCTCTACCACTAAACTTTATGAGGATTTAATGCATATAAAAAACAGCATTGTGTTTCAAATTAATTACTTTCAATTGGTGAAACCACATAAATACAAAACAGTTGGAGTATTCACTTAGAAATACACCTTAAAAAGTGAAAGCAAGTTGAAGAATTTCTTCAGAGTGGGAATTGTCAGTGGTAAAATAAGCAAAGAATAAAAGACATAAAAACTTAGTCCTTGTGAATGGAAATATTTGGAACTGAATTCATACCGTATTTTTTCTTTCCAGTTTCACAGAATATAATAAGAATGCTTGAGGGAGAGTTTCCTCTTATTTATGGCAATAAACCTTATCAAGTACCATGTATTCCATAGTATATGTTTTTGTTAAATGATTAGATAATATCCTACCAAGATGGATTTTTTTCCTCTAAACTTTTCATTTATCTACTGGCATTATAAAAATAATATGCCAAATATTTCCTCTTAGAGCCACATTCTTTAAAGCCTCAGGAATTTGGCCAAGTAGGAATTTTTAGTCTCATTTTTGATAGCTGTGGTTCTTGGAGTCACCTACTAGAGTGAAATGCTTGATAAGAAAGGGAAGAATTATACAGAGCTTCTGACTGGCACTTTGGTTTCTCTCATGATACACCACGATCACTTCATTGTTCCTAAATTTTGAAGGTTGCCTCCTCTGGTGGCCTTGACTCTGCTATAACTGCTGTTCTCTTGACCATTGCTGCTGGTGTTACTAAGGCTGCTCCACAGCCCATCTTTCCTTTTGTATCTTAAATAGATGGTGTTGTTTTCCTGCTAGGTCAGCTTCAGAATCCTGACATCTGAATAGTTAAAGATCTTTTGATATTCAAGTAGTAGGCAGATTCTTTAATTTGAATCATTGTGTATTAAATTTAGATCAAATACTTGGAGGCTTGACCAAAGTTTTATTTCAGAAATATTGCCTAGTTAAATTCTCAAAAGATTTCTCAACAGTCTTGAAATTCGGTTAAGTGCTTCTCTGTGTTCAATCTCTTCAAGTCCAGGCAACTTCTTTAGGTTTACATAGCCTTCATCATTTCATCTAATTTTCATCTTAATCCTTGTGTCTTTACTTTCCCTCTGAAAATAGCCTCCATTATTTCTTTCATATGTTCTGCTATCCACACAGCAAGTACTATTCTCTTGTCCTGTGCAACTTACTTAGAATTCATGAGATTGAAATGTACTGGGTATCATTGTTAACTCTAGCTATAATAATAATAATAATAATAATATATTATTATTATTATTATTATTATATAATCTATAATTATGTATATTATTATATAATATAACAATAATTAGTATTTTAAAGAGGGAGAGAGCATCCAAGCCTGGGAGAGGGACAGAGGAAGAAAGAGAGAGAGAATCTTAAACAGGCTCCATGCTTCACGGGGCTTGATCCCAAGATGCTGGCATTGTGACCTGAGCCGAAATTAAGAGTCACAGCCTCAGCTGACTGAGCCATCCAGGTGCCCAAGCTCTAGTTACAATTATTAATACATTCAAGGTTCTAAGTGTGAATTGGGAAGTATGAAATATAGAGAATGCTTTCAAGGGGCAGCTCAGTGTTAAATAAAATAGAAAATTAAGTAACTCATAATTTACATTAATTTTCACATTCTATTTTTCAAGAGAAGTCTCAGCTAATATCAAAGAATTGATATCATAACATATTCTCTGATCATAATAAATTAGAAATCAACAAAAACATTAAAAACAGTATTTTTATATGTCAATGAACACACTCCTAAATAGCTCTTGGAATGATGAGGAAATCAATATTTCTAAATATTTTAATATTAATAACTAAAAAATTCATACTAGTGAAACTTGTCAGTACTTAGCTAGCATTAATTGAAGGAAATTTTACAGCCTTAAATTAATTTATTAACAGCAAAATTAGTGAAGAATAAACATATGCATTTAACTTATGAAGACAGAAAAAGGAAAACAAGTATAATTAAGAAAATAGTGAAGAAAAGATAATAAACAAGAAAAGCCCAACAAAAGTATTCTTTGAAACGTTGATAAAATTAAGTTCTGACAAGATTGCCTAAAACACTGAGAAGGTATAGATTTAAAAACATAATAGAAATAATAAAGGGTACAAAGATACCGAAAAGAACGACTAGAATAACTTCCTGCAATTAAAATTGATAACATGTCTATTCCTAGAAAAATGTAAACATTCAAGAAGTGAAAAATAATTATTAAGGGAACAAATTTTTAGTGAACATATCTTTGCAAAAAGTCACCAGGCCCAACTGATTTATAGGCTACTAATTTTTCTTCAGCTTACTTTTTAATGTGTTTATTAAATTAAATTTAAAATTATCATACAGTAAAATTGGCATTTATTTGGTATAGTTTTATAAATTTTTTGATCTGTAGATTTGAATAACTACCAATGCTATCAGGATAGAAAAGTTTAGTCACTCATAAAAAATCCCTTCTGTTATTCTTCTATCATTATAGTTTTGTATTTTGGGGAATGTCCTGTGAATTAAATAATATAACATGAAAATTTTTAAGACTAGTTTCTTCACTTAACATAATCCCCTTGGGGTTCATCCAAGTTAATAAGTCATTTTAAATTGCTTTTAATTGCTTAGTAGAATCCCATTATATGAATGTACTAAAATTTGTTCATCCCCTCACCCTAATGGAATTGTTATAAACATTAATGTGCAGGTTTTTGTGTGAACATTTTATTTTTCTAGAGTGAAATGCCAGTTTGACATTGTGGGTTATAATGGAAGTGTATGTTTTTCTTAAGAAGTACCAAACTGTTTTCCTGAGTAGCTGTATCATTTTTCATTTTCACTAGCAACATGTTAGAGTTCACATTGCACCACAAACTTTTCAGCATTTGATATTGCCAGTATTTTTTTAAAAGCTATTTTAATTGGTTGTAGTGGTATTTCTTAGTGGTTTTAAACTTGTATTTTCTTAATGGATTATTATGTTGAGCATCTTCTTCTGATCACACTGGTCATCTGTATATCTTCTTTTGTGAAGTGACTATTCAGTTTTTTCCTCCATTTACGCATGAAGTTGGTTTTTTACTGTCAAGTATAGAGTGTTCTATATGTATTGTGAATACAAGTCCTCTGTCAGATAATGGAATTAACTGTTTTCTCCTAATCCGCAGATTGTCTTTTTATTCTCTCAACAGTGTCTTTTGTGGAGTAAGTTTTTAATTTTGATAGAGTCCAATTTATTGTTTCTTTTTCTTTATGCAGAATACTGTTGGTGTCATGTCTATTAAGCCTGCCTAACCCTAGTTTATCAAGATTTTCTCATATTTTCTTTTGTTTTAATTTAATGTATTTTGAGAGAGAGAGAGAGCGAGAGAGAGAGAGTGAGAGCGAGAGCGAGCGTGTGCAAGCATGCAGGGGAGAGGCAGAGAGAGAAAGAATCCCAAGCAGGTTGCACACTGTCAGCACAGAGCCCAACATGGGTCTCTAACCCACAAACTGTGAGATCATGACCTGAGCTGAAATCAAGAGTTGGACACTTAACTGACTAAGCCACCCAGGTACCACTCTCATATTTTCCTTTTCCTTTTTTTAAAAAAATATAATTTATTATCAAATTAGCTAACATACAGTGTATACAGTGTGCTCTTGGTTTTCTGGGTATATTCCTGTGGTTGATCACTTACATGCAACACCCATTACTCATCCGAACAAGTGACCTTCTCAATGCCCATCACCCATTTTCCCCTTTCATATTTTCTTTTAAAAGTTTTATAGTTTTTATTGTTTCCTACATTACAATTATATCCGTGGATATTTTAATATAAGGTGAGAGTTTTAGGCTGAGGTTCATTTCTTTTGCATATGCATTATATAGTTTCAACATCATTTGTTTGAAAGTCAATACAATTAAATTACCTTTGTGTCTCTGTAAAAAAGTAATACATAAAAATGTTTATATGGATATATTTCTGAGCTCTTTGTTCTCTTGGTTCTCATGATTCCTCCAACATTATTCTTGATCAAAATTGTTTTAGTCTAGTTTCTTTGACTTATGTAAATTTTACAGTCAGCTTATATACATTTATTTTAAAGAAACTTGCTGGTATTTTGATTGGGTTTGCAGTCAATCCGTAGATCAAGTTGAAAAGAATTGACATCTTTGTTACGTTGAGTCTTCCAATCAATAATTCATTTAGGATTCCTTTGATTTCTTAGCATTTGTAACTTTTATACATATATGTTTTGCTAGATTTGAACTTAAATAATTCATTTTTTAGAACTCTTGTAAATGTATGCACACACACATACATATACACTTGAGTTTTTTAGTGTTGATCTTTTATTCTGTAACCCTGTCACCTGGTTAAAACTTATTAGTTACAGTTTTGTTGTTGTTGTTGTTGTTGTTGTTGTTGTTGTTGTTGTAGATTACTTGGTATTCTCCACATAGACAATCATGCTTTTTATGAATTGGGAGATTTTTTATTTCTTCATTTCCAATCTGTGTTCTCTTAATTCCAGTCTTCTAATTCTTTTTCTTCCTTGATTGCACTGGCTAGGAATTCTAGTATGATGGTAAATTTACATTATTTTGTTGAAGGTTTTCAGGTCTATGTTCATGCAGGGAATGGCTCTATACTTTGCTTGTATTATCTTTGGCTTGTTTTAGTTTGAGGGTAATGCTGGCCTCATAAAAAAGAAAATGTTGCTTCCTTTTCTATTTTTCTGGAAAAGCTTCATTAGAATTGGTATCATTCTTCTTTAAATATTTGATAGAATTTACCAGTAAAGCAAAATGGGTCTGGAGATTTTGGTAATGGAAGCTATTTTTTTTTACTATGAGTTTAATTACTTTAATAATTATATGACAATTCAAGTTATTTCATTGAGTGTTTTATTCTTAAGAAATTGGTTCATTTCATCTAAGATGCTGACCTTATGTTTATAAAGTTGACTTGTTATCTTTTTACTAGATGCTGAGTATGTAGTAATATCTCTTTTATTCTGGATATTGGTAAATTGTATTATCTTTTTTTTTTCATCAGTCTTGTCAGAGGTAAAAAAGTATACTAAATATATTTCATTAGTCAAAAAGAAGGCAAAGAAAAATGCAAACACATAGGATTAGTGAACTGGTGAGAAAATAGACACATATAGAAAAAAATGACAGCTTTAGATACAACTGTACTTTTTTTACATTAAGTCTAAATGATTTAAACATTCAAAGCAAAAGGCAAAGATAGCCAAACTAGATAGAAAAGCAAGTCCTAACCATAGGCTTGTTAAAAATCATTTTTAAGGACATACATAAGTCGAAAGTAAATGATTATCTTCAATACAAACACTAAGCGTAAGAATACTTGAGTGTCTGTACCACTATCAGATTAAGTAGACTTTAGAGCAAGGAATAAAGAGATATTTAAAAATGATAATGGTAATAACCCAGTGGAAGACATTATAATCATACATATTTATGCACCAGATATTGGAAGCAAAAACTGGCAGAAGTGAAAGGAGAAATAGATACATCCATGAGTATTTCTATTTCAGTAACTGATTGCATAAGTGGATAGAAAATCAAGAAGTATATAGAGGATTTGAGAGATACTGTCAGCCAACTGAACTTAATTGATATTTACAGAACTTTTTACCCACCTACAGCAGGATCCAGATTCTCTCCTGTGTACATAAAGCATTCAGTAAGATTGGTCATATGCTGAGGAGTAAAACAACTCTGAATTTAAAAATGAGTAGAATCATACAGAATATATTCTCTGATGAATATACATTTAAATTAGAAACAAATATCAGGAAGATATCTAAAGACTCACTACTATTTGAAAATTAAATAAAATGTTACTAAACAATCCATGGTCAAAAAGATATCAGAAGCAGAAAAAGAAAATTTTGAAATGAATGACAAATATAACACAACCTGTAAAAATTTGTGGAATTCATCTATAAAAGTCTTGTAAGGAAAATTATAGTTTACGTGTTTGTAGCAGTAGAGAAGAAACCTCTAAGACAATAACCGAACATTCATTTTATATAGCTAGAGTAAGAAGACAATTTAAATATAAAATATGTAGAAGGAAGAAATTAACAAATGTAAGAGCAGAAATTCATAATATAAAAATAGTAAAACAATAGAGAGATTAATTAAAATTGCTGATTCTTTAAAATTTAATTAATATTAAACAATTATTGTTAAGAAGAGAGGAAAAGTTACTATTGGGAATAGAGAGAACATGGAGTAAATTTTTGGAATGCGTAAATCTGATACATAAAGAACTCTTGGAAATGAGAAAGCATAATGTATGAATGACCAAAAAGCAGACTAATTTATGTATATTATATTTCCATATAGTTGACTTAGGGTGTTGATGCCTTAAACATCAGAGTAAACACTGCTGAAATAGCAGATAAGAATTTTTCTAACTTGTGAAAGATAAAAATTCTCAGATTTAAGAAACACAGCAAATCCTGAACAGAATAAATGAAATTTAGAACAATATCTACAGACAACTTTTAAGACATTCCAGAAGGGTAACTGCATAATCACTATATAATATTTAGTAATTTTTCTTTTAACCATGAAAAAATTAGAAAACTTTAAAAAAACACATTGATAATAGCTATAGATGTCTCTGATCTATGATATGTAGGAATAAATCCAACATCAAGTTTATAAGATCTTCATGGAAGAATTAGTTTTTGTAAGACTCATAAATAAATGCTGGAGAAAATGATTATTAGGAAGAAATATTGATTTCATTCAAATTTGTGTATTAAGCCAATTCCTATAAAATTCTTTATAAACTGCTTTTGAAATTAATATAAAACAAAAATACACAAAATAGCAATTAGGGAGATTTTCTATACTAGATATTAATACTTAAAAAATTACAGTGAACTCAACACCATGGTATAACACAAGTATGGTATAATTGTACCAATAGAACAGAATGGTGAGTCCAGAATATGCTATTATAAAAAGATGGTGAAAGGAGTAACCAATGAATTTTCTTGAACATTTGATTATACATTTGATAAAATTAGATTGCTACCTTATGATATTTATAAAAATTGACTCCATTTGTAAGGTTTAAATATAAAAAGTAAATAAACTTTTATAGGAAACCAATGATTTAAGCCTCAAATTCGGGGCAAAAACTGGAAAAAAATTACAGGGTATATTTTAATCATGAGGAAATACTGATTTGATACATGAAAAAAAATAGTGAAAACATAAGTAAAAGAAGGCATTATGCTAAATAAAATAAGTATGAGAAAGACCAATACTGTGTTAGGTCTCTTATACATGGAATAAAAAAACATATATATTTCTATTTTTATTTATAGATCTCTGTATCTATATTTATATCTATATCTATATATTTTAAAGCTCATAGATACAGAGAACATTTTGATGGTTGCCAGAGGTTGGGGGTAGAAGGTGTGGGAAATGGGTGAACTGTTTTTGTTTTGTTTATTATTTTACTTCAAGAAAAAATAAAATATCTTGAAACTGAGCAATGACTATGATCATAATAATGAATTTTACTAGTATTGTAAGAGTAGTGCAGTAAAGCTAAACTAAAACTTAGTTGTCATTTTATACCCACCAAGTTGACAAAGATTTAAGAAGCTGACAAGTAAAGATGTAGAGAAATGGAAATTCTCTTTATTACCGGTCATATTGTTAATGTTACGCTCACTCTGGAGAGGAATTCAACAATTACTGATGAAATTGAAGCTTGAAGTGTGATTATGAAGTTATATAGTCTTTGACCCAGGGATTTCCTTCATAAGTAAGTCTAGAGAAATGCTGGCATATCACACCAATAGATAGTACCTGTCAGAGGATTCACTGCCTTGCCTCTCATCATTTAAACTTGGAAACAACCTAAATGCACATCAGTAGAGATTGGGTAAATATGTAGTGGTTATATTCAGTGAAATACTACATAGAAATTAGTATGTGAATTTTAGCTGCATATATTAGTAAAGATAAATGCCTACAAGTTTTGAATAAAAATGCAAAGTGTAAAATATGTGCAGTATTAGATTATTTATACAAACCTTAAAACCTGGAAAGTACAACTGCATATTGTTTACAGGTACATGTGTATGTAATGAAAGATAAAATTAATGTCTTGGGAAGAATATGACCTGACTTTAGGAGTAGTTATTTCTGAGGAATCAAGAAAGTGAGGGAAAAGATTTGCAAAGACATAGAAAGTAGGCTTTGGTTTTTCTAGTAGCATTTATTTTTTACAAAAAAAAATTCTGGAAAAATGGGAAATGCTAAATATTTTAAAGCTGAGTGAGGAGCACAAGCGTGTTCATGATGTTATTCTTTGAAACCTTCTATATGCTTAGAATGTTTCTTAAGAGAAAGAGTTAAAGAGCACTATTAAAGCCTCATGTATTACTCCAAAAGGAAATGATTTTGATTTTAGATGTTGCAGAATTTTTAAGTAAATGTGAGATTACGTTGATGCCTTTCCTTTACTTCAATTATCTCAAATGAAACATTATGCTTGAAACTAGTAAACTATATCCAAAGTAGTTTTTAAAAATTTGTCCTGTAATAGTAGAAAGATAAGAAACCTCTCTATTAGACATGGCTTTTAGCTTTAGAAAAAGTATCATCTGAGATACCTGCTTCCTTTACTGATTCTTGGATGGAAAGCAAGAAAATAAAAGTGAAATCCTCAGTGTATTGAGCCAGTGAAAGTTGAGGGTAAGTATACATAAAATAGTATGCAGTTTGATGGTTATGATATATAATGTATACTCTTTATTATTTACATATCTATTTGATTCTATTTTCTTTGTATTCTTTAATAGTCTCTTTCCATGCTTCTAGTATATTTTCTTTTCCCTTCATACTTTACTAGAAGGCTGTAATTTTTAAAATATGAAGCAACTAAATCTCTTTTACTTTTTAACTTTTCATTTTTATTTCTACAAGACTTGTTTATGACAATACAGTTTCTGACAGTAAATCTCTGTCATGCATATCCAAACATTGTACATAATTTAGCGTTATTTCATGTTGATTTTAGAATATATATGTTGTTTCCTCCTAAATGACACACAAGATTGCATTAATATGTCATAAAACAAGAAAATGACACTGTGCCTGTTTTAAGATATTTGGAAACAAAATGAGAAAGGCTGTGTTAAGAACAAAAAGCATAAACCTGCTAGAACTTCAGTTATGATACAACTTTTTTGTAAATATTTTTTCAATTAATAACAGCAAAAAATAAATATTTCATGGATAAACATTACTTCTATTATTTTTTAAAACTTTTATAAATATTTTTTTTTGTTTTTTATTTTTATTAAATTTTTTTTTACTATTTATTTGCCCTTGAGAGAGAGAGAGAGAGAGAGAGAGAGCGAGCGAGCATGAGTAGGGGAGGGGCAGAGAGCAGGGACACAGAATCTGAAGCAGGCTCCAGTTTCCGAGCTGTCAGCACAGAGCCCAATGAGGGGCTGGAACCCACGAACCACAAGATCATGACCTGAGCCGAAGTTGTATGCTTAACTGACTGAGCCACCCAGGCGCCCCTAAAAAATTTTTTTTAAGTTTATTTTGAGAGAACAAGTGAGCGTGAGTCGGGTAGGGGTAGAGAGAGAGGGGAGAGAGAATCCCAAGCAGGCTCTGCACTGTCAGCACAGAGGCAGACCTGGACTCAAACTCACAAACTGTGAGATCATGACCTGAGCTTAAATTAAGACTTGGATGCTTAACTGACTGAGCCACCCAGGCACCCTTACTTTTACTTATTTATTGTTAACACGGGGAAAAGAATAATGGCTATGTAAAGTGTTTACTCTATGTAAGACACTGTCCTTTACACGTACTAAATGTTTACTAATTTTAATTCTCTCCCAAACCCTATGAGTTAGGCATTACTTTCATTTTACAGATCAGGACAGGCATAGTTACTCTAATTAATTTTACTGAGGTTGAAGAGCTAGACAGTAGTAGAAGTGGACTTGGAGTTGGCAGTCTGTTTTGCGTCTACGTACCACTCTATAAGGAAGAAGTGATAAGCAGTTCTATGTGTCTCTCTGTGAGTTGCTTTATTCTCACTGCATTGTTGATTGCATGGGGTGAAAAAGAAGCATCCCGAATGATCAGCATTTCCAATTTGAAACTGTGTTTTCTTGCTTCTAGAAGTATTTTTTCATGTGCTCCATCAGGCTCTTGTATTTATGTTTCAAAACAAATATCTGATTTTCTCAATAGGTCCATAACTATTTAATCACTGACAAATTGTACACATGAAATAAAATGGTGAAAGGGGCACCTGTGTGGCTCAGTCGGTTAGGTGCTGGACTCTTGGTTTCAGCTCAACTCATGATCTCACAGTTTGTGGGATCAAGCTCTACAATTGGCTCTGTGCTGACAGCACGGAGCCTGCTTGGGATTCTCTCTCTCCCCCTCTCTCTGCTCCTTCCTCGCTCATGCTCTCACTTTCTCTCTCTCTCAAAATAAATTTTAAAAAATTAAAAATATTTGAGAACAAAGTGGCACAGATGTATTTTTCCTTCTTCCTCCAGTGGGAGCAATGATAAACCCTGATGGTAACACAAGACACAACCAAAGGGAATTCTGAAAGGTGGTAGGAAGAAGATGAGCTGGTTTGGGATTCTCAGGACTGGAAGAACACCACAGTGGCAGGCATCTAACATTATTACCCCACCCAAATGCCACCCAGACCTGGCATTTTTTTGTCCTCCAAACTTCTAACAGAAGGTACCTCAGGAAAGTAAAAATAATGAAAATATGCTCCGTAAAAGACAGATTTATATGTAGACTGAAATCTTCATTTGAAGCTTATTTTATAAAATATTTTAAGATGTGCACATTGTATATTTTATAGCACAGAATGATTATATATACCTTGTTGAACAACTCTATATTCTCACTGCATATTAAAGAGTAAACTGAAAAATATGGAAATGTACTAGTGACTGGTTCATGGGAGAATCTATGAAACAAAAAGAAAACCTACTTGGAATATCATCTTCAGTTTGGGTGTAGGATTTAGGAATGTTATACTTTCTCTCATATAGATTTTTAGACAAATAAATTTTGTTGTAGTAAGCTTATTGCTTTGCAATAATGTAAAAATGTATCTATTTTCAATAATATATTTTTTTTTGCTGGAAAAACTTCTAACTTTAAGCTTTATTGTGCTTTGAGTCTTAAAATTTTTGTTACTTTTATATTGTGCTCCTCACATGTGTTACATTTATACTTTGGTGCATGTTATGAATTTTGTGTGAATTCTAATGACATTTTGAAGTTTACTATGCTGAATTTATTTGTTTAATGTTTAATTTTTGTAAGAGACACAAGGATGCTTTAAGGATTTTTGAAAGCATTATTTTGCATTCTTAAACATTTTTTGCATTGCTTATCTTTCCTAATGTTTTAATATGTACTTTCCATAAATAAATTTGCTATTGAAACTTATTATTCACATTATTTGATTTAAACACAAGAAACACCTCAAAGTTCAGTTAAAATTCTTAAAGATAACAGAGAGGTGATTCTCAGAAGAAATCTTTTGAGAATGGATTTTCCTCTACAATTTTTGTTAACTCCTCTATGTGTTTGTATGCCTTTATTTGATTTTCACCTTTAAAGGAATCACACTATGATAGGAAAAGATGGAATGCCAGGAAGACTTTATTGTACATCATTATTGTCAAATACAGGTAGAATGTGAACATATACACATTGAGTTTAAGATATGTTCTTATTTAGTTTGAATGCTCTCCGCCAGCACATGCGGAGTGGCTGAACCCTGGCAAGGCAGTAGGCAGAGAGCGGGGGCCTTGATCATCTTCTGCGTCTGTACCCCACCTCCCTGCATTTTCTCTTTTAATTGTGTTAATGACAGATTAAAAGGAAAATTGTTCTCTGAGATAATATAACCTGGAAAAAACGATTCAGGGAGCTTTTTTGTAGTTTTTAAAATCTGAGAAAGAGTTGGTTGGAGAACGTTAACTGGAATGTATGGAAGAATCTCACAGTAACCTGGGGTTTGTCCTTAAAGTCTATCCTGAGAGAACTGGAAAGGATTGCTGAGAGGAGTGAAACAAGGCAAGTGACTTTGTGCTGGACTATTCCCATGGCTGCATTCTCTCTGCTTTAAGCAGGTTTTTCCATCTTCTTTTTTATGGGGCATTCCTCAATAACAGTGCATGCTGAGCATAATTCACCCTTTTCTTGATGACTCAGGCTCATCATAATGAACATTGGTTAGTGTACTCAATTGTATTAGAAAGATGCCCCTAAGAGCTATTAAGATATGTAGTACTGTTTGTCCTGACTGACTGCTCCCAGATGACCTACATGTTCCAGATTGCAGTCACTCCTCAGTACAGTGTATACGAAGTACAAAATACGTTTTCATGGACTGCAGTGAGATCTCTGTGTTGTGGGGACAGAGCTGAACATGATGCGGTTATTTATGTCTGCGTCTGTTCTTTGAAGTAAGAGCCCCTTCCCAAATTTACCTGCTGTGTGAAGCTCTGCTGTTATCATTGCAAATTCACTGCAGGAGGCATAAGGGGCCGTTCCAATGATTAATCAGATAATTGGGTTTGAACACCAAACTTAACCATATATCCAGGGGCAGGATCAGCAAGATGAAGTACTCATTGCTCACAGCTTAAATCGCTCTCAAAAGTGAATCTCTGCCTCCAAAGTCATAATCCCAGCTGGAAATTTAGTTTTCCAACGTGACCTATTTAAAAAAATTGTCAAAAAATTTATGAGGATATTTTTGGTTACTCCTTAAAACTGCAAACATCATAGGAAGATTTACAAGTTTGTCATTTATTATTATGAAGTAGATTAATTGACTTATTTTCATCCTGATTCCTCTTAAATCCAGCTGTATAAAGGGGCTAGGATTTTTAATGGATAGCAAGGGTCAGGGGAAGAGACAGGTTATTTTGAAGCTTCAAATATTTGGGAATGGGGGTAATATAAGTAGAGGTGTCTCAGTGGGCTTTCATAAAAAGGTACCATGAAGATGTTGGGCACTTGAGAAACAAAAGGAGTAGAAACACAGGAAGAAGAAAGCAAAATAAGATCAAAACAAGCAAAATCTCAGTGCAGTTTTTTTTTCAATTTAGTTTTGGAAATACACAATTCAGCATATAAAATTTTTGTGTAAAATATATACATGTGACAATTAAATGATATAGACCATATTTGAATGCACTAAAAGGACTCTAAAGAAGCTGCACATTTAAAATTTTATAATTCAAAATTAATTTTCTAATTAAAGAAGGTTTTAGAGTATGAATATAGGATTTTTTTTTTTTTTACCGTACGGTACTTTATATAGTTCCTATTCCAAAAATGTTATATATACTTTATTAAAGTGGTCAAGGTGGTCTAACTTTCAAAAAGATTATCATAAACTTTTCGATTATTCTCTAATTTTTAGTGTATCTGCGCCATTAATTAGAAAAGGGTACCTTGATATCATGTTGAATTTCAAAGACGTTAAAGAGAAAAAGACAAAACAGTGGTTGATGTCTTGAATTATAATAACAAATTGTTGAGAACACAGGTCAGCAGAATCTTTGGTTTGTATAACAGTTTATAGTTTTGAAAGTGAAATTGCAAATTATGTCTTTTGATTTTCGTGTAACCCTGTGATATGTGAAAGGAAACCTTATTTTTCCCATTTTATAGGAAAAGGTAACTGAGGCCCAGAAAACCATGTTTTTGTTGAAGTTGACACAGTAGTGCCTTGTAAACTTAGAAGTATAATTTCTCAGTTTTAGAAAATTGATCTTTTTATTGGAGGTGAATCAAAAGACTTAGCCTCTAGATAGTCACATCTGTGCCCTAAAGTGTGCTAGTACTCAGAAAGCCAGGAATACTGGTACATTATTTGTAAAACTTTAAATGTGAAGAAAGCAATTTAAATATAAAATATGAAATACAAGACATGGTGGGAGGAATATTTTTTATCTGTAAAAATGCAAACTGTTACCAGTCTAAGTTTGCTAATTAGTATGATTATTTTAGGTAGCTTTACATTTGACACATCTATTAATAGAAATAAAATCACTGTTTTTATTTTTCATGGAAAAAAGTAATTAGTCTGTGTTCACATGTTATGAATATTGCCTCTTTTAAATCTCCAGCTCAATGCTTAGAAACAATGGTAATAACTGTCATTATAATGCTAGTAAATAGATGGGTCTATTGGCATTCATTCCAGGTATTCACCCATTACTTATTTATATTCCACATTCATTATATATTCTCTTCAAAAAATTATCTAATCAAATTTCCAGTGCTTTGGTTATAACTGAAAAATCCCTCAAATTTGAAAATTGATTAAAACTAAATCCAAATATATACTGTCTACAAGAGATGACAGCAAAAATACATGGTAACTTAATAAGGATAAAAGTAATAAATAATGATCTGGTAAACAGACATAAGTAGAAACCAAAGAATGTAGATGGAGATAAAATCAAGTAAAAAAAGCTTAAAAGGGCAAAATTTGTCATTTTTGTGCAAATATTAATTGGATTAATCATTTAAACTTTTAAGGAAGAGATATTTTCATTCACTATATAGTGGTTCTACAATAGGAGTTGGCAAACCGTGGCCTGGTGGCCACGTACTTGTTTTGTAAATAAAATTTTACTGAAACATAGTCACACTTACTCACTGATCTACTGTCTGTGGCTCTCCAATGCCACAGTTGAGTAAGATGACAGAGAACATATAACCTGTAGTCCTAAAACATTTACTTTTTAGCCCTTTAAAGGAAAGAACAGAGAGAATTAGGGGAGTTTTGTATTAAGAAGTTGTATCTCTCATAACAAAGTCTGGCAAAGTAACATTGAACAGGTATAGTTCATGGTAGACATTTATCACTCATGGCTGACAAATATGTTTGCCTATGTTGTCCTTTTTATCTTTCTCTATTTCGCATAAGGGTGGCATATTAAGTCTTATTTTTCAGCTCTTGAGTTAGTTCTACCAATCATACCAGTGTGAGTGCATCAATGTGCACTATTGATGAATAAAGCAATCCTACTTATGAAGATGAAGGAAAACTCTAAGGCAAATATGCTACATATTATTAATAATTACAACTTGACTAAGTACTGCAGGACTCAAGGTAGTAGATGAAATATCTCCAAAAACCCAAAGATATTTTAATATCAATACAAACTAGGATGAGGAGGATATGACTTCGATATGAAAAGGAATATGCCCTAAGGGGGAAAAGTAGTTTTATAGTAAAACACTAGAGACACATTTATCATAAGAACTTAAGACATAAGAATTCACATTATTCTTACCACTTCATTGAACTAATATGAGAATAACAGGTACATATATTAGAAAGAAGGGACTAAAGTATCAAATGGTAACATCTTTCCACAAAAAATATACTGGAACTCAGTAGAACAGTAAAAAAGTTTAATAAAGCAGGAAATCAAAAAGCAAATTTTAAAATTATTTCCCATGCATCAGTATACCAATGATAATTCTGTCAGGAAATAGAACTACTACAATTATGGAGATAAATTATTTAATTTAGGCTAGAATTCACATAATCTGGGAGAAGCTGACATACAGAAGTTAGAGGGTGGTGTGGGGGTAAGGGTGAGAGATCAGAGGAATGGCAACTAATCACAATCCCCTTCAGCACTAGAGTGGATGAACGAATGAATGGAGGGAAATCTGAGAAGTTGCGTGTGGCCACCAAAGAGAGTTGGCTAAGGGGGAACTTTTGGAGAGGTCTGGAATCTGCTTCCTGCCTATAAGTCTTTGCTGCCTTAAAAATACCCGTCTCTGGGACTGCCTGGGTGGCTCAGGCCAGTTGCAACATTAGCTTAAGTCATGATCTCTGGGTTTGTGAGTTTGAGCCCCACATCTGGCTCTCTGCTGTCAGCGCCAGAATGTCCCTGCCCTTCCCCTGCTCATGCTTGCTGTCTCTCAAAAAAATAAACATTTAAAAAATATCTGTCTCTGGATGAACTGCTGTTTTCTCAGTGGGATCTGCCCTCTTTGTGGGATTGTGTCTGGTGTTACACATGGGGCAGCGGATGGTTGGCTGGACAAGCATTTGGGAAGACAAGTAGGGAAGGGAGTGAAGACAAGCTACGCTTCTCAAGGAAGAGTCATCACTGGATCTGTCAACCATGATTGGTGTGCGAGTAATGGCCAGTGTTTCACTTCTGCTTCCAAATCTCATGTATGACCTTGTATTTGAAGATTTCACTTGAATAAAGTCAAGAAGAGAGCTGGGAAATGTATTTTCCAGCCTTATTTTGAAGCAGTATTGCCAGCTTGACAACAAAAAATCCAGCACAATCAGCAATAACACGATGGAAAATATAATTAAACAAATTTTTCTTTTTCTGTAAAGAAAACTGCTGGGTCCAGCTGGCTTTACTGGTGATTGATACCAATATTTTAAAATGGTGAAGAGCAGTATCATAAAAACTATTTAAGATAATGGAGTAGGAAAGGATACTTCCCAATTCATTTTATTAGTCATTATCCTGATACTCAAACCAGACACAGACATTACAGGGGAAGAAAAAAGAAAAAAAAACCCTACAATCCAATATCTATTGTGAATCTAGATCCACAAAAATCCTTAGCATAGTAAGGATTTACACAGCACAGTGTAAAAAGAATGATGCATCATGTCCAAGTTGTTTTCTCAAGAGAACAACATTTTGATTTGATTTGATTGTGATTTAACATTCACAAATCAAGCATTGTAATTCACCATATTAACAAAGAAAAGAACATTTGTATGATCATCGCAATAAGTGCAGGTTGTCAAAATTCAACACCCATTCATGTTAAAAAAAAGACTCAGCAAAACAGGACTAGAGAACTTTCTCAACTTGATTTAGAACTTTTAGAGGGAACTATTTACTTTCTCTTTTAGTATGATGAATACCATATGCTTCATTATTTTTATTCAACATTCTACTAAAGCCCTAGTGAGTGACAACAAGGCAAGAAGAAATAAGAGGCATGCAAATTAGAAGGGAAAAATAACTGTCTTTATTCACAGATGGTGTAAAAACAGAAAATTTTAGGGAATCTATAAAAATTATTAGTATACTTAGCAATAACAATTGAAAATCCGATTAAAATACAATTTACATAAACATCAAAAATACTTAGAATTAAACTTGATCAAATATTTGTATGACCTGTGTACTAAAAAAGGATTGATGAGATACATTTTAAAAGACCTAAGTAAATTTTCATGGATCAGGTGACGCAGTATCATTCAGCTGTCACATAGACTTCAACAGTCTTGTTCAAAATCTTAGCAAGCTTTCCATAGAAATTTCAAGCTGGTAATAAAATATATGTTAATGTAAAGGGCCTTAAGTAGACAAATAGTTTTGGGAAAAAAATATGTTGAACTAATACTACTTGCTTGCAAACTTCCTATAGAGTTATAATAATAAAGAATGCTGTATTATCATAAGGATAGATTGAGAAATCGTTCAGGGAAAAGACCAGTAAAAAATAACATATGTAGTCAATTGACTTTTGACAAAGGTACTGAAGCAAGTCAGTGAGGAGTGGAAAAAGTCTTTTAAAAAAGCAGTGCTATGGGGCGCCTGGGTGGCTCAGTCGGTTGAGCATCCGACTTCAGCCAGGTCACGATCTCGCGGTCCGTGAGTTCGAGCCCCGCGTCAGGCTCTGGGCTGATGGCTCAGAGCCTGGAGCCTGCTTCCGATTCTGTGTCTCCCTCTCTCTCTGCCCCTCCCCCATTCATGCTCTGTCTCTCTCTGTCTCAAAAATAAACATTAAATAAAAAATTTAAAAAAAAAAGTAGTGCTAGAAAAACTGATTATTCATGTGAGGATTAAAAATAGACTTCTATCTCAAGCCTTAAACACTGTTAGTTAATTAAAGATAAGTCATAGACCTACATATAAAAGTTAAAGCTATAAACTTTCTAGATAAAAGTGTAGGAATATATCTTCATGACCCTGTGGGTGATCAAAGGTTTCTGTGGATATACACACAAAATTTTAAATGCAAAAGAAAAAAAATGATGAACTGCATCATAATTAAAACTTCTCTTCAGGAGACACCCTTAAGAAAATAAGCCCATCTCAAATTGAAAGAATTGAATAGGGCAGCTACAAACTTGTATCCACAGTGTTTAAAGAGGTCTTATAGTTAAGTGATCAGAAGATAGCCCAGGTAAAAATGGATAAAAACCTTTGAGATAGTTCACAAATATAGTTAGTAAGCATATAAGTCATCAGGAAATGAGCAATAAACCCAAGTGAAATTCTAATACACAGCCAGACTTAAAATTAAAAACATAGCACCTCTAAATATTGGTGGAAAGGTAAAGCAACCAGATCCTTGATCCATTGCTAATGGAGGTGTATAATTGCACAACGTTTGAGAAAACTATTTTATCAGTGGCTTTTCAAATTAAATAAAAGCCACCTGGGTGGCTCAGTCAGTTGAGTGTCTGACTTTGGTTCAGGTCACGGTCTCACCGTTTGTGAGTTTAAGCCCCGCGTCGGGCTCTGTGCTGACAGTTTAGAGTCTGGAGCCTGTTTCAGATTCTGTGTCCCTCTCTCTCTGCCCTTCCTCCGCTCATGCTTGTGTGCTCTCTCTCTCTCAAAAATGAATAAACGTTACAAGACATCTATATATTTTCTCTGTAACCAAGCTGTTTGATTCAGAGTCTACTCAGAAGACAGAAAGTACATAGTAACTGGAAGAGGGGAAGCCTAATAAAAGAATGAACAGATTTGGAGTAATGGGGTTTGGACTAATGAAAGGTAAAGGACATTTTCAAGAGTACAGGAATAGTAGATAAAGGGAACAGCCGTTACCCATAAGACTGAGATAAAGCACTCATCAGAGAACCTCATCCCCTCCCACCTCTTGGGCGGAGATCCCAGCTTCAGTGGAGAGGATATCTGTGCACATAGGATGGTGATGGTTCCTGAGGTATTGTACCAGGGGAACTCCCTAGAAATATGCCCTTTGGAATGCCACAAAAAGCCTTCCCAAGAGATATCCCGAGCTTTGGAAGTTTGCTACAAAGTCTCCCAAGAGAACCCTGGGGGAGCTACCTATAGGAAGGTACTGTATGCCATTGTCACTCATTACTGTCTGTAAAAGCCATGTGCTCTCAGGAGCATGAGGACAGGTAAACATTGGAACTGGGGAGATAAACCTTTTCTTCTTCAGTATCCTCTACTGATGAGCTTAACTTGGTGCTAGCTGGCAAAGGACAAGATATTGACAGGGTCCCATGGCATTGTTGCAGATCTGGGAAGGAAGGGCAGATAGGTGGCACACTAGCCATTTCACTTTTAGATCCTAAAAATAAATATGTCTCTACAAAAATGACCTATAGAAGAATGTTTGTATCAACTTTATTCTGAATCCTCCCACATGAAAAAAAAAAAAAAAAAGCCACACAGTAGAAAACTACTCAGAAATAAGAGAGAAGAAAGTTTTGATACTCAACAATATGGGAAAATCTGGAGAATATTATGTTGAACCAAAGTGACCAGACACAAAGTATACCATAAGATAAAAATTTTAAGTATAGGAGAAGTAAAAAAATCTGTATGGTGATTAATCGGTAAAATGGATTTGCCATTTATCGAGATGAGAAAGACTGTGAAGAATAGGATAAAAGCAAAAACCAAGAAATAGAGAAATGTGATATCTGAATAAGGAACTGTTTTCTAAGCAAGAAGGCTCTGGAAGAATTTATAGAAGAAGATATTGATAGATTTTAGTACATTTCTGAATTATTTTAGAAAAATACATTTCTTTGAATTTTACAGGGTTAAAAAATGGTAGGCACATATTATGAGAACTACTTCTTGCTATAATTTTTCTTTTGGAATTGTGTGTGGGTGTGAGAACCCTTGTGCATGTTTTCATTCCGTATACAAAATTGAGATATTGTAGTAAAGAGCACGTTCTACTTGACCCAGTGAATTTAACAAATGTTTTATTTAATGAAAGCATTTAAGTATCTTTTTAAGAGCATAATTCTGCATAGTGATTTGATCCTTGGTGACAGTATAGATCATTATTTCTTCATTGAGAGCTTTTCTTCAGCTTTTTTTGGTAGAAGAAGGGGTAAGGTTATTCCTGTGAATTCACCTATCTGAAATATGCCTGCCCATATTTGCCTATAAGAGCCTTAAACAGAGATCTTTTCTCTGAGCTAGTTTCTTGTTTAATGATCTGTAAATGATACTGTTATTGCTTCTTTGCCTCTCATTTATGAGTGCCATTATTTCTCACAGTGGGTTGTCTTTGTCAGACAATAAAGGTAGAAAAAGTTTTCAAGCTTGTCAGGGGATTTATTGATATAAATGAGAGTGAAGTTGGGTCAGAACTAATGACAGTGGTTTTCCATGTAGGGTAAGGAGAACACGTTTTTTAAAATGAGGGCTTATTTTAAAATGTATGTTTCCTTCTTGGAACAACATTTTCCTCCTATTTCTATTCCTTGGATTTCAAGTTTTCACACTCATTTAGTGAAGTTTTATGTTACGTGTAAGACACGTAATAGAAGTTTGGCAACCTAAACAAGCAAAGACCATCCATCTATCTTAAAATTCAGCACTTAAAGAATTTTGTGGTTAGTATTGTATGATCACCAAAACACAATGTTTGGATGAAAAAAATCTTTTCTTTATTATCAAAATGAACCATGGTAGAAGACATGGACATGATAAAATGAGTGATTATCAGAAACCAATCAGATTTGTATTGTTCATAGTAATTTTAGCAAACACACAATTTGAAGGCTTATAGCTCCCTTGCCTCTCATCAGCAGAGAAGGAGGAAATTGAATCTGCAGAAAACATAAGTTTATTTGATATCTTAAAAATTAAAAAGGCCCTTTGGAGTAATTTGGATGATAATAACCAAGTTTCTCTAATTGGAGAAAAATCACCACTTATATAGCTAATTAGCCTGAGAAATATTGTTGATGTTTTGAGTCGAAGCAGCAAATATTGACTGGAAAAGTTGTGTATCTGCTAACACAGAAACATCCCTGGGATTTTAAGTTTGGGACCTACATTCACCTTTTTATTTAAGTGTTACTCGTGATCTAATTCCATGTTATTTCTTTTATCTGCATTCCTTATTTTCCTTGCTTATAGAAAAACTTTTTAGTCTATACTTTAGAACTGATGGAACTATAGTTTCTAATGCTTTAATAGCTTTCAAAATAAGACAAGAATAAAAATGGAGTTAAAAGCATTGTTGGTTGAAAGGCCATGTTAGAAAATGGAGTTTGATTTATTGGAAGGATAGATTTAGGGAGAGTAAGAAGGTAGGCTCAAGATGTAAAAGCATTTTTTTTAAGTTTACCTATTTTGGGAGAAAGTGAGCAGGGGAGAGACAAACTGGGAGAGAGGATCCTAAGCCGCCATTGTGGAGCCCAGTGTGGGGCTCGAACACATGAACTGTGAGATCATGACCTGAGCTGAAACCAAGTCGGACACTTAACCGACTGAGTCATCCAGGCACCCTGAGATGTAAAACAATTTTAATGACCATTTAGCAACTCCTGTTTCTTTTGGGGTTTCAGGAAATGATTACATGCTGAGAATTTTGATGGCTGATCTTGTCAAGGAGAACTTTGCGAACTTGGGGACTGAGAATTCAACTTCTCTTTTAGTTGCTAAAGTTGCTGTCTCTTAGTATCCACTCTGATATTTCTTACCAGTATTGACAAATGTACTTATGAGACAAACTGGATGTTAGGAGTACAGCTTAGAGGACTCACACAAAAAACTAGGAAGCTATAAAATACCTTTACTTTTGTGCTGTGCGGTTGCTGACTGAAATTTCCAAGGTACTTCACTTTGGGTAAAGGTAAATATCAATGCACATTTTGTGTTGAATTTTTGTTTAATATAATTAACAAGTGAAGTGTTAAGAGTGTTGGAAGATAGGTTTTTAAAACTGTAATTGAGCTATTTTAGTAGCACGTTTGACACTATTGAGCTATTTTAGTAGCACGTTTGACACTTCGTAAAAAAACAAAACAAAACAAAAAACCTACCCAAATTTGCAGAAGAATTAGTTTCTTTATTATGGGAAATATAGAGACCAAGAAGCCAATTTCCTGAGTTTTATCCAGTGAACTGTGTACATGCAGTATCCTTAAGCAATTGATCATATGTGGTTTGTGTCACCCATAATGTTGGCAAATTAACTTTCAGTACCTGACCTCTACATCTCTAATATAAATTTGATAATTTCACTTTTCTTCTTTTTTAAATTTTTTTAAAATTCATTTTTGAGAGACAGAGACGGCACATGAGTTGGGGAGGGGCAGAGAGAGAAGGAGACATAGAATCTGAAGCAGGCTCCAGGCTCTGAGCTGTCAGCACAGAGCCCCACGCGGGGTTTGAACCCATGAGCCGCGAGATCATGACCTGAGTCAAAGTTGGATGCTTAACTGACTAAGCCCCTCATTTTTGTATTCAGAAAAGAATGGTGTGATTGTTGCAACATATGTATTATTGCTAATATAGTAAAGAAATCTGTAGCAGTTTTTGAATTTCGGTGCTTTGTAGAAACAAGGGTTCTGAGTTCACCCAGTGAATGGCCCATATTCTGTTTCAAGAGAACAAATTTAACAGCCCCCTTTCCAAAAGACAGTTGTCCCTGTGGTCCCTAAGGAAAGGTGTTATTTCACATCCTCTATTAACATATGTTGTGCACTTCTACACAAATAGACTGTGTTTCAAATAATTGCATTTTACATTTGTCTACTATATGTCCAGTTGTGTTGAACAAATTACACACATCTGATAATAGGTATATCTCAAACTGTCTTCTAAATATCTATATTCTAGGTCAGAATCCTTCGCTTCTTCAATTCCTTCATTCCACCACAACCCAGTGGTTGTGGCACGTGTGTGACTTCGATGTGGTTTCAGAACTTTATTTCTGGGGCGCCTGAGTGGCTCAGTTGGTTAAGTGTCAGTGGTTTCAGCTCAGATCATGATCTCACAGTTCATGAGATCAAGCCCCACATTGGGCTCTGCACTGGCAGAATGGAGTCATCTTGGGATTCTCTCTCCCACTCTCTTTCTCTGCCCTTCCCCTGGTCTCTCAAAATAAGTAAATAAACCTTTTTTAAAAAAAGAACTTTATTTCTGAAAGTCATTCAGAAGACAGTCTTTTTGTGACTTTTAACACAAAGTATACAAAATGTGTTAGTTTACTGACTACTTTGGTCCCACACTGGCCCCCTGTTGAGTGTGTAGAGCCTATATATGCTATAAATTTAAAACTCATTCCTCCAGTGCATACACAATATATACAGTAGAGCAAAGTTAAAAAAATATCTCACATATAGGGCACTGGACAGTCAGAAATTTTCTAGTATACATTAGAAAAAGAACTTTTACAATTTCTTCATGCCTACCTCTTTCAACCCAATGGACAAGTGCAGACAGTATACTGCTCAAAAAGCTGATACAACGATTCTGTTTTCAAAGACAGTATCATTCATTAGTTTAAAAAAGATACTTACAAAGTGGTGTTGTTTTACTACCTCTGCTTTTAAATGCATCTTGCACCTATAAACATCTATAAAAATTAGATATTTCAAATAGGAACTTGTCTACTTTGTTAACAGGAGTGTTAATAAAACTACCTGATAACAATGGTTCTAATTGGCAGGCATTTTCTTCTAAATATTTCCTTACTTCTCTCTACCACCAAAAGAGTGGACAAATATAGGCATTTGTAATGTGTAGAGGTATTGAACAAATTCATTTTCAAAAGCCATTTATAGGAGATAAGCTTTCCTGTAATTTCAAAATAAAGTGTACAAAGTGTGTTAATTGTATTTTTAATTTAAAAATTTTTATTTTATTTTTATCTAAGTCTCATACATTTGCAATTTTTACATTTAGTGACTAGATGTTATAAAATTAGGACTCAGTTGTTCATTATACACACTACAAACACAGCAAAACAAAATACACATACAAAAAAAATGGTTTACCTGAAACTATCCATCTAGGAAAACACTAGAAAATTATCTTTTGTAATCATTTTCCTACAACTTTCTCCAAACCGTTGAACAATATCAATAGTCACATGCTGTTCATACAAGTGGTTTAGCAATTCCATATCCAAAAGACAATATTTCCTATAAATGTTTGGCAAAACTGTATTTCACAAAATCTGCTTTTAACATGAGCAGCTGCTTAAAATAAGAACTGCGTTCAATCACTATATATGTAATAACCTTAGATACACTGTGCAAATGTAACACTAGTTATAATCTGAAAGTGTTTTTGAAATACGAACCCCTGATTTAGAACTCTTTTTCATTTCACTCCTGTACCCATCTGATGGACTTTAAGGTTCAAATTTTCAGAAGACAGTCTTTCCTATGAGGTTTGGCAGAAAATGTACTATTTTTCCAATTTTCCTTTTGTCATAATTTGACAACGTCTTTACCATCTAGAAAGACCAGATGTTGTAAAATTAGGTCTTGTCTGTCCATTGCGTATGCTATCCACCCAGCAAAGTAGCGCAAAATGCACAGACACGTGGGACAACCATCTTCACTCTAAACCCAATGGCATACGGCCCTTCGCACTTTAGTTTCCCCTCTTTTCCTTTGAAATCAGAGCACCATATGTACTGCTCAAACATGTGGTTTGGCCATTCAACTTGCCAACAATATTTCAAAGAATGTTAATAGAAATACTCACTAGATGTGTTACTTTACTACATATAATATAAAGCACTTCAGAACATCCAGTAAAACTAATTATTTTAAAATAGTACTTAGTGAAATGCCTGGATGGCTCAGTCAGTTAAGCGTTGGACTTTGGCTCACGTCATGATCTCACGGTTCCTGAGTTCCAGCCCCTCACTGGGCTCTGTCTTGACAGTGTGGAACCTGCTTCGGAACCTCTGTCTGTCTCTGTCTCTCTTTCCACCCCCCCCTCTCTCATGTGTGTGCACCTGCACACACTCTCTCTTTCAAAAATAAACAAATGTTAAAAAAAAGTACTTAGCACTGTGAACTACATGTAGAGCAGTGAAGAATAAAATGCACCATAGAAGGAAGGTTATAATAGAAATATGGCTTCTCAACAGGAGTAGTCGGCAGGTACCTTTTTTCCTCTTGATAGCAGAATTATCTCTGAAGATTGTCTCTTTATTTCTGCTTTTGTGTGATACAAGATACATACTTGTGTGATGATTGTAATTATATACATTTTTATGAACCCAGATATTTAGCTTTAACTCCCTCATATAAATTTAGTATATTAGGCATTCTTTCTCCTCAGTCAGCATATACCAATTACAGATAAAATGTACCTTCAGTTTTCTAATCAACCTCTTGAGGGCCTTCTTCTCCATCTCATCTCCTCTAGATCAAATGCAGAAATGTCATTTCTAGAGATAGTCTAACAGCTCCATTTCCAAAAGTCATTCCCAGAAGTTTTCTTTTTCTTTCTTTCTTTCTTTCTTTCTTTCTTTCTTTCTTTCTTTCTTTCT